>NC_079450.1:34774032-34889032 GCF_903798145.1 Danio aesculapii | reverse complement strand
ATTTTTCAGTCCTTAAAATAGCAAAAGTGGATTTGAACACATCATTATTGCTTTTGCATCATGCGCTTTAGACTTTGCGCCTTGATCGTTAAAATAGAGCGCTTAGAGTCTATTCATGGCACAAATTATTCAACAATCCACTACAAAACAATTAGCACAGTTACAGGATGAACAACACAGCTAAAATGCAGTAATATTCATATTTAAAGTGACAACCAAAAATTCGAATGTGTGGTTATGCACTCTCATTGTGTTTGCTTCTTCCATTTAATGCGAAGGAAGAGAAGTGTGTCTCTCTTTTATTATTTGTAACCAAATCATTAAAAGATGTGCCATTTTGGTGTCCACATCAAATCAAATAACGAAAACCGTGATTTTAATATACAAAGCATAATGTTTCAAATGAATCAAATCAAAATATGGGTGAAATAATGCACTATTATCAATAATAATAATATATTTTATCAAACTTATGTATTTGTATTTACATGTACATGTATTTATTTAATAACTTAAAAGAATAAGAAACCATGTTAAATTTTACTATATACTGTATTAAACTACACTGTAAAAATTAATTCCGTAATATTTACGGTAAAAAAACAGCAGCTGTGGTTGCCAGTGCTTTACCGTTAAAAATACGGTACAAACTGTAAAAGTAATTTCTAATTTTTACAGTAAACTACCGTATGTCATTAATTTTTAGAGGTAATATGTCCGTATTTTGAATTACCAACATCTACACATCTTTTGTTACACATTTAGACACGTTAACACAGCCATATGCAGCTGGTGATGAGAAAGTTACATAATGAACCAATGCTCATCACAACTTTTCCCACAAGTAGAAAAGTGTATCAGTGTATAGAAGGTCTCAGAGTCATTCACACAGCTACTAAACACCAGTATGGTAACACGCATAAAGTCATGAAATAAACATTGTTTATCAACATTAGATGTAACATAAATCTCTAATGTACATAACTGATGGGGAAACAACTAAAAAGATCCATAGTAATGTCAACAAAAAGCATTAAAAGTGATGTGCCATGCAGGGAATTCTGGGAAACTCAATTTACAGTTATTCGCCATATATATTAAGAAAACATACCAGTAACCAGGTTACGGATTTGTACTGTAGCATTTTTACAGTTTTTTTACCGTTGAAATCACAGCCATTTTTTACAGTGTATAAATTGACAAAATAAAAATAAACAATTGAAAAAGTTGGAAAATGGGTCGTTTGAAGTATGGGGCAAATAATAAAGATGTAAAATGACAGTAATTTTGGGTGTACAATTTTTGACTATTTTTGCTATGGTATGAAGGTGGCACCATGATGCAATAAATGGCATAACACTACACCAGACATTGGGAAATATCAGAACACTGGATTGAATATTTACTACAGCTCCTCATACAATCTGCAGTTGGGTGCATTTTACAGCTATAATCATTTCTGCTATGCTGCCTAATCTTAAGTACGTCACCTCAGATACCATCCACACAAAACGCATTCATTCAAGCGTGATCCCTCCAGCATTCCTGCTTTAATGTCCATCTGCATCATCAGATGCCGGACACCAGCCGAGCTTGTATGGGCTGATGGTAATAAACTCCCATTGCAAATTGCTTTCGGGGAACACAATTAACCCATCAAAGCATGTACGAGCGAGGCTGTCAAATTAAAGCTTGTGTTTTGATGCACTGTTTTAATGCACGCGGATGGAGTTTGCTCTTACAGAAGTGATGAGAACATGCTACATAATGGATATAAACTTGGAGTAATCTGATGCAATAGGCGTTTTATGTACTCAGGTGCAGAGTACAAATTGGCAAGCCACGTATTGATCGATAAAGCCGGATTGAAGGAAACCCTGTTAACAGCAGCCTGTCTGGGGAGTCGGGCTCCATCCCTCCCTTCTCTCCATCTTAATTTGATTGATGATCATACTTGTCACTCAAGGCAGCATGTGGCCAATTACAAGATTTGTACGGCTAGTGGCTGGTGGTTTCGGCTTGTGTTGTCAGTTAAAAATACTGTGTGGTTGCAAATGGCCATTTTGGGGTAAAATTGCATTTAATACCTTCTTTTACTACAGTTTAAAAGGTTTTAGAGCATTTAAAGGGACAGTTCACTCACACATTGAACACACTGCTATGCCTTTCTTCTGTGAAATATTAACAGAAGGCATTTTGAGAAACGTCTTCAATAGATGACAAAGAGCGACAACATCGTTTGGCAAGCAACATTCTTCACAATATCTTATTTTGTGTTACACAGATGAAGGAAAGTGCAGGTTTGCAGTTTTTGTGTGTGTGTAGTAAATGTATTCAGTAAAAAAAAGTCAGAATGCATAAAAGAAATGCTGAACAAAAGAAAAGGGCAGGAATAAGGAAAGCTGAAAAAAGAAAGGTCGCTTCATCTGTTTTAACCTACATTTTGACGAGTTTATTCCCAAAACATCCAGTGTATATATAGTACAGTGCTCAGCATAATTGAGTACACCCTATTTTGAAAATGAATACGTTTATCCATTTCTCAGTGAATATAGGCAATGTAGAGTTGAAGAAACCTCCTGAAGTATTGCACCCCCTGTTTATTTTTTCCCCAATTTCCACACATTTCTAAACATAATACCTTTAATAGCTCATTTCTATAGCTGATTTATTGTATCTTTGCCATGATGATAGTAAATAATATTTTACTAGATATTTTTCAATACAGCTTAAAGTGACATTTAAAACTAGGTTAATCAGGTTAACTAAGCAGGTTAGGTTAATTAGGCAAGTTATTGTATAACGATGGTTTGTTCTATAGACTATCAAAAATATATATAGCTTAAAGGAGCTAATAATTTGACCTTAAAATGGTTTTTAAAAAATGATTCCAGCCGAAATAAAACAAACAAGACTTTCTCTAGAAGAAAAAATATTATCAGACATGCTGTGAAAATTCCCTTGCTCTGTTAAACATCATTTGGCAAATATTTAAAAAAGAAAAAAATTCAAAGGGGGTTTACATTAATAATCCTGATTTTAACTGTATTTTGGTGCATTTAAACAAAACAGATTTATTATAAACACACACACACACACACACACACACACATATATATATTCATATTAGAATATTTTTGTCACCAAACATATTTAGAAATAGAAAGATAATACAATAAAATTCAAGCAAAATATTGCAAAAATAAATTACAACCTACAAAATTTCATCTAAATTTCTCAAAGTAATTGCTTCTGATTTTTCCTCTTTTTTAAATTTGTGTTTAATATTTTTCTATAACATATAAATTTGGGTGTACTAGTTTTTGGACCGTTATATACAAGTTATTTTGTTAGAAAAGCTCCAGATTTGGCTTCAGAACTGACTAATCTAATGCAGGGGCCTCGTGAACATTTTAAATGTGTGGATGGGGGGGTGGGGGGGGGTGAACAGCTGTATGAAACGTTTACATTGTTATTCACCTGTTTCTAAATGTTCTGTCTCTAAAAGTACCCCCCCCCCCCCAAACAAAACCATCTATTATTATCATCTACCCTCTTTGAAAACAAAACCATCTATTATTATTCTTAAAATCAGCTTACAATGTAAGAACAGGCCACTAATGTAATATAAATTAAACTCAATTTACTGAAATCTAAAGCTGTACTAAAATGTATTAAAATGATTGATCTGTATCTAATTAATAATACTAAAACATGACATTATTAATGATCAAATATTTATACCACACATCCTCAAAGCCATCAAAAAAATGGGGAAAAAAGACATTCGCCAAGCCCCACATGAGAACGGGAGACCTTGATCGCTATAAATCTTAAATGAAACGGAGGAAGAGAACAGATTTAGGTCTCGGGCTTGTTCATGAAGAGTGAAGGACATAATCAAAGAGCAAACTTTTATTACACATTCTCTATTATCGAAATGTCTGCTCTTACACACATACAGAGACCTAAACAGCAGCTGCTGAGTGGAGAAATTGCGCTGGTTTACACCCATTTTTCATCTTATAGCGTCAGATTTATAGATTCAGATTTATGTTACAGAGTCAGATTTGTTTTCAACCCAAATTTGGGTAAAATATGAACAGCTGAGGTGAAGATTAAAATTTAAACTGAAAAATTTAATGTAACTGTCATATTTGTCCGTAATTTCCAAATTTTGCAATATTTTTTAAGAGAGTGAGATGTTCCAGCGGTAATCAATCCACCTTTTTCAAAATCCCACACTGTAATATGAATATCCCTCAATACATCAGCTTGTCAGTAAAACCACCATGTACCTGCCATGTCAAATATCAATACGCTCATTCGTCTGTTCACACTCATCTTTTAGTCAGTCCATCCTAAAGCTCTGGGTGGCTCTCGCTCCCTTTCCAGCACAAACACACACACACAAATAGACATGTGCAGGCGGATAATCACAGTAAATGAACACAGCAGTGCTGAATCTGTGTGAGTGCTGCTGTACTGGTAGGGGGTGTATTGACTAGGTGCTTTCTCTCACAGATGTGTTGATTAAGGGCCTGTCTGAACACTTCTACTTTTGTGCCATCGTGAAGCCACCGCCACCTCCACTGTGTGTTTTCATAGGAGAAAGAAAGAGATGGAGGCAGAGAGACAGATTATTAATGAAACCATCTGCATGTTCTGAAGGACAGCTTGCAAGTAGGCGAAGTATATTGGTCAAGGATACGGTTCTGTTGAAATGTAATGCTCAACCACAGCAGGTTGTGGTTTTATTTGTCTTATTTCCAGACAAACACATGCAAGAGTCAACACAATCACTGTGCATGTCCATGGTACACTACTTCAAAATAAGCATACACCATTTAAAAGGATAGTACACCCAACATTCTGGCATTATTTACTCCCTTGACTTCCAAACCTGTTTGAGTTTTTTTTCTGAAGGATATATTGAAGAAAGCTAAAAACCTGAAAACCATTGACTTCCATGGTATTTGTTTTTCCTACTACTAATGTCAATGGTTAGATGGTCTTCAAAATATCTTTCTGTGGTTGACAGAATAAAATCTAACTGGTTTGAACGAGTCAAGCTATGTTTCCATCCATCTATTTTTATGCGCATTTTGCATATGCGCATAAAAAACGGTTGATGGAAATGTCATGATGCGCATAAGTGTTGAAAATGCGCACAAAAAAGTTAACTGAACATAACTAAGTAGGATAAACTTTTTATTCGATAAGAAAAGATGCACATAAACTACGATGGAAACACTTTTACCGCACAAATTTCGCTATGCGCATTAAAAAAGGTCATGTGATTTTGTTATAAAAGATCATGTGATGATGACAATGTGCGTAAATGGACAAACCTGTAGGCTGAGCATAATGTAAACCATCTGAACTAAAACGCCTTACTGTTTATGTATTAGTGTTATTATATTAATGACCTCCAGAATCAAGAGCGTCTGTGCTCCGCGTCTGACACCTTCAAACACCACCGCGCGTTCACTGCGTGTCAGGATTGCCTTCTGAGGAGCAAGTCATTTATTAGATGAAGAAAAGATTGACGCAGCTTCTCCTACCGCTGTAAATTCAATTTTTACTGTTGATATTTGGCGCCAGTTAATCAGGAAGTGACGATTTTGTTCGCTTTGACTCGTTGGATGGAAACGCTGCTTTATTTGCACGTCTTTAATGCGATAATCCAGATTTGCGCATAAAGTGCATTCGCATTTTTGGATGGAAACATAGCTACTGTTGACAATTTTTTTATTTGTGTGTGAACTATTAATTAAGCTATCATAAAAGATGAACGTGCCTCTATGAACAGGATTGATAACACTGGTGTAAGGGGTGTTCATTAAGGCCACAGTTTTTTTTTTCAATTAGTTTTGTGTGTAAACAAGAACTATATGTCTGTGTTTGACTATTGCGTTTAAAGTTTTCTCACATGATGCAGCATTCTAAAGTGAATAGAAGTTACATTTGGAAAAGAAGGGACTCAAACTCAAAAATGTTTGTGGAAAAATGTTTAACGTGTTAAATAATAATAATAATTACAAAGAATCAGCAAGTGGTGGTTCATTCCGCTGTGGCGACCCTTGATTAATAAAGGGACTAAGTCAAAAAGAAAATGAATGAATGAAGAATCAGCAAGTTGATTCTTTTTAAATGCACTTCTATAATCTTGAAAAGCTGAAAAACACCTGTAGTCCTTCTTTATTCCACTGCACTCTTATGGTTTTAATAAAGAAAGCAGGCTTTGTGTGAATGAATCGCATGAGAAAACGTAACTATTTTTGTATTGGTTAAAAAGGGGTGGATTTAAACAAAATCAAATGATTTCAGTCATAAAAAAACATATTTCTCGTTTCAGCACCAAAGCAACAGACAAGTGAGAGCGAGCGCAGCAGCTTTTACCAGTCAGTGGGTGCACTGCACATGGCATCCAAATAGTATAAAAGTAAAAGTGATTTATTTATGTATTTTATTTATTTTTCGTTAGCCTATTGAAAAGAAACAGTGTCATGAGAAGTTGTTAAATGTAAAAAAAACAAAAAAACAATTGTGTTATTATTCAATTGTTGAGGGCCAAAAGTTTAATAATAAGTATGTTAATTCTTTATGCAATAAGGTTCAGTAATGTAGTTTTATGGTTGTGAATGCATTTGTCAATAATTTTTAATGGTAATAATTTCTGTAAATGTTGTGGTTCTTTCTAAAGAGGCAAAATAATTTAAAGGTCCTGTGAAGTGCTTTGAAATGTGCATTTCTATTCGATGTTTTGACCTAATCTCAACCGAAACACGAAGAGAGGGTGGGACATGATATAGCTCCTCCCCTTTAAAAAAAAACAATAGCATTTTGTTTTATCACCGCTCTGCCAGTGAGAACAATGGGCTATATGCACAGTTAGAGTTTTAAATCCAACGATAAACTTCTGGTGAAAGCTTAATGTGACTATTATCAATTTTACAAGGTTGTTTTTACAGCATCGATGTTGTAATGTAACTACAATACATTCAGTTAAACAGACTTAAGCATTTATTAAGTTGTTCAAGCGTAAAACAAGATGAAAGACCGTTATCACCAATAGTGCCATCAGTAGCAACAGGCTAGTGCAGAAACTCCATTGAAAATACTGGGGTAAAATAAACTGTCATATTTTAAAGACATGGTGGGGGGAAATTGAATTTAATGCAGTGCTTCTTGTCCGATCTGAGACCCACTTCATATCCTATGTCTAACAGGCAGTGAAGATTGCTGATTTTTAAAGAAATCAGATCGTAAACGTGACAATTTTGTAATGGAAAGACAGTTCACTGGAAGCTCTCGGGCTGCCTGGCTGAAAATTAAGAGTCTGTGTGCATATAGCCCATTGTGCTCAAGCGCATCATATGAAAAGCAAATGAGAAGCCTCTTGAAGGGGGCTTCTCATTTGATATCAGATATTAGAGAGCATTTGATTGGCTTTAATTTGATGAAATTATAGTATGAGGTGACCTGAGAAAAACCGTTGATCCGTTAAGGTGGAAGTGAAAAACTACAAGCTTTACATGTTGAGTTTTATATCTTCTACACAACACAAATTGTGTCACTGTTTTGGAGCACACTAGCTTATAGATATCTTAAAAAATACTACATACTATAGTAAATACAATACTAATAATAACATCTGAAATTATTTCAATTAAGACCTTTAACTTATTAAGGTTAATGTTGCCATGATTGAAGTTTTACTCACCGTAATTTCTAAATTCCCAATATAGAGCAAGAAATTTGTTTAGTGTTTAGGCTGAATTATTTCAGGAAGAATTCTATAATAAATATTTAATATATCACTTTTTAAGAAAATCAACCCAGTGCTGCCATGCAAACACTTGTGACTCGCTTTCAATATGATGTGGACTTCTGTTTTCAGTTTTGATCAGCAGTTTACAGACTAACTCAAGCTGTCTTTCTGTTAGTACATATACTCGTCAATATGAGGACACCATCGCACATGATGTGTGTGTGTGCTTGTAATGGTCACCGGGAGGAAAGAACTCTGGGGAATTTCTTACAGAGTGAAAAGCCATGTCTTCCAGCCGTGCTAATGAGGGGAAGGGTGCCGTCAGTGTTAATACACTACAGAAGGTCAACCCACACAGATGCAAACACATTCTCCATGGCTCCAACTAACAGTACAGCTAAAAGACCTGTGGGAGAACTGTCACTAAATGAACATCCTGATGACATGGCATATCAATCAGAGCAAGAGAGATGGTGGAAGAATCTGTGTGTGTGTGAGAGAGAGAGGAAGAGACAGTGAGACAGAGTGAAATGCAGTAGAACATTCTGTATTGACATCTTCCTTATATCTATTGATTCCCCATTATGTTACAAACAAACCCAAGCTGACATTTTGTCACTGGCAATCATCTTAACACCAGGTCTCACCCCGATCCATAAACACACTTTCTCCCACATTCACTCACACAAACACCATGTTCTGCTACCGAAAAAATTTAGATACGTACACTACCGGTCAAAAGTTTGGGGTCAGTAGGATTCTTTTATGTTTTAAAATAAGCTTCTCCTGCTTACCAAGGCTGCATTTATTCAATAAATATATGAAATGTTATTGCACTATAAAATAACTGTTCAAAAGCAGTTTATAGTTTAATTTAATCATTTATTCCAGTGATTTTAAAGATGATTTTTCAGCTTCATCATTCCAGTCTTCAGTCACATGATCCTTCAGAAATCCCTCTAATATGATTTTTTTAGTATTGTTATTATTACTATTATTACTATTATTTTGATTAATGGTAATAATAATAAAAGCAACAATGACTGGAGTAATAATTTAAAATATTTAACTATATTTGGAGTAAAATATTTAATTATCTATCTTACTAACTACTTTTTACATTTAATAAATGCCGCCTTGACAAACAGAATAATTTTATTAAAAAAAGAACACTTTTGACCGGTAGTGTGTTTATATATATATATATATATATATATATATATATATATATATATATATATATATATATATATATAAACACACAATTGGCATTAAAATTATTAACCCTAATGTGAAATCTTTTTGATCCGCTATGTAAAACATACAAGTTTTAAGTTGGCGATTCATTCCGCTGTGGCGACCTCTGATTAATAAAGGAACTAAACCGAAATGAAAATAAATGAATGAATGAAATCTTTTTGAAATATTTACTAATTGAAGTTTAACAGAGTGAGGAATTTTTCACTGTATTTCCTATAATGTTTTTTCTTCTGTGGAAAGTCTCTTTTTGTTGCCTTGGCCAGAATAAAAGCAGCTTTAATTTTTTTAAATTAATATTTACATTTTTAAGATTTTAATTTGCAGATTAAGTTTTTTTTTTTTTACGATTGCTACATAACGAACAACTGTTATCCATTCACTTGGCTTACCTATAGTTAACATAACAACATAGTTAAGCCTTTAAATTGCACTTTAAGCTGAATACTAGTATCCTGCAAAATAAGTACAGAATATTATGCACTGTCACCAAGGCAAAGAAAAAAAATTAGTTATTAAACTATTGTTTAAAAATATCATGATAAAACATTCTTACTGTTAAGCAACAATTGGGAAATATTTTTAAAATAATTTAAATTTCTCAGGAGGGCTAATCATTTTACTTCATCTGTATATATGGATATTGAAATGGATTAAAAATGTTTATCAAAATTGTCCCAAGAAAAAAAATGAGTGTTCAATAGTTTGATGACAAATTTGATAAGAGGTTTTGATCCACTTCAAATGTTTACTGTATATTAAAAGTCACTGAAAATCTGAGTTTATTAACACAATTGCGTTTAATAATAATGTAGACGATGATCTTTTAGTGTTTTTAGCATGTTTTATAACAATTCACTTGCAATTTTATGAATCAACAATGACTCCAGTTTCAGCTAAAATTTTTTCAGTGTTAAAAGAAATTGAACGTTCATGTGGGCGGCATGGCGGCTCAGTAGTTAGCACTATTGCTTTACAGCAAGAAGTTCGCTGGTTCGAGTCCCGGCCAGGCCAGTGGCATTTCTGTGTGGGGTTTGTATGTTCTCCCCTTGTTCGTGTGGTTTTCCTTTGGGTGCTTCGGTTTCCCGCACAGTCCAAAGACATGTGGTACAGGTGAATTGAATAAACTAAATTGCCCATAGTGTATGAGTGCGTGTGATGTGAATGAGTGCTTGGGTGTTTCTCAGTACTCGGTTGTGGCTGGAAGAGCATTCGCTGCATAAAGTATATGCTGGGATAGTTGGTGGTTCATTCCACTGTGGTGACCCCTGATAAAAAGCGACTAAGCTGAAGGAAAATGAATGAATAAATAAATGTTCATGTTTGCATGAACTACCCTTTTAAATATACCCAGTTATTATTTTTTGCTGTTGATATGCTAATTCAGGAGATAACTGAATGATTTTCTTTTGTTTCATATGCCACCACATCAGATTATTGCTTATCTTTTCCCTCTTTTTCTTGCTCCGTCAATATACTCTCATCCTCCAGGACCTGCCTGCTACTATAACACACATAAAACTTTAATGGAGCTGTTAATGGCAATAATTCCCGAGACCACTTACAAGAATAGGTCTTGATTATCTCTATCTCTACCTCTCTCCATGTCTATATCCGCTATGTAATGGGCATAGGGTGTAATAGCTGCATATATTAGTAAATGGACAATAGTTAAATAGGTTCTGCTCTCTCTAATGTTGATTAAACGGGTTTGATGAGATATGCATATTTCTGTTCATTGTAATTGCCATTTTGACAGAATGAAATAAATTCTGCTCTCAGATTGGGCTTAAATTCAGTTCACTGATAAATTTGTGTTTCCGGTAATCCAAAATATTTAAGGTAACTAACAGAATTTGTGAATTACAAGAATTTCTATCCAATTTGCCTGTGAAATCTGTGTCAGATATCTTAAAATCAAAGTTTACAGCGTTGCTTTTCATTCATAACTAATGAGCGAGACAACTACGTGCACACAAGCTGAATCTAGAGCTCAAGATCACCTCTCCCGCTCAAACTCGGTTTTCCATACACGTTCCCATTTTTCACTGTCATCTGCACCTACTTTCCTTTAGTGGTCCACAGCTTTTTCTTTTTTCTGCCTTCTTTTTTTTATCTTCTTTTGACACTCTCTATTTTTCAGTGAAAGGGGCATGAAACTCCTCCTCCTCTCCCCTGGCCCTGTTAATCTCTGAGGGGAAGAGGCTCATTATCCTTCCTCTTAACCATTCTGTATCATTCTTCAGACTCAAAGCCAAAGAAAACCTGTAAGACTCTGAGGCACGCAAAATGGAGAATTGGTAAAAATCAAACAGATAGAGAACAATTCAAGCCCACTAATCGCTGTAGGTAAAAGGAGGCAGTCTAATTAATAACAATTCATCCTAAAATGCATATATACTATAATTAAAAAATGGACAAACAAAAAATAAGCATAAGCTCAATTTTCAAGCTCATAAAAAGAAAGAAAAAATCCCCTATGCAGATACACAACTTGTTCATAAGTATTTTCAGTGTAGATTTTAATTACATTAAGATTTAAAAGAAATGTTACATCTATAATAAAGAAAAAATACATTGTATCTTGTACTCTGTAACTTTTAAAATAAACATTTTGTAAAAAAAATAATAATAACAAAACTGTATTTGTAAAAGTGCATTATGCATTCCGAAGATTTCAATTAATCTGTCAATAAATATGAGCTTAAAATGGATGAAAAAATAACTATAAAAAAATCTGTTTACAGACTTAGATGGAGCATAGCATTTCACAGCAAACAAGACAATTTCTCCATTTTCAAACCATATTAGACTAATGGAAAATACACCATGCATAGTCTGAAATGCACAGATAATAAATTCCACATAGAAATACAGCACATTTTCATTATGTTCTCAGTGGACTGCCACATGTCCAGTAAACATAAGATCAGCTTGCTTATGCAGTTATGCCACTTCAATTCAGACTACACCCATCTCCTCCTACTCCACCCCCGCCCTCCTTCTCCATCCGCGTTTCCTTCTGTTTTCATCTTCATGTGCCTCCGAACAACCGGCAACTTCCCGCAATGGAAATAATAACGGATAGAGTCGTCGGTTAGTCTTCGGTCGTCTTTAATTGCCAGTGACGATGTGAAAATCACATTATAGGTCCGCCATGTGCATAATCATTAAATAAAAACGCTCACAGCCTTTACCAAACACGTGCATCTGTCTGACCACTATTCCACAGCCTACATCTATATTTGTAAGACAAACATGAGAGGTTTAAATAGCATAAATGCTGGTTTCTCTGTTCTCTGTAGCTGCTCTGATTCTCTCCTCTCTCCCCTCGATCCGCCGGCCCCGGAATCGATCCTGCGGAGATCGATAAGTTGGCATGAATATTCCCAGCTCACCGCGAGTTTAGTTCGGGGGAGACGGAGGCAGAGGCAGAGGCGAGAGGAGGAGACGGACGGAGACGGAGCCCTGTACGAACTGAGCCTAACCTGACGGAAATATATACAGGAAACAACCCCGAACTGAGCCGCATTTTAACAGTTCATGTTCTGCTGTAAACAAACTTGAAGGTTGGACTAAACCTAAATGTTGGAAAGGGCGGCAAAGCCAGCGCGCGACACATGACAGAAAACGCCAAATGTGGATGCTTCATTCCCGCGGTGGATACAGGGATAAGGATGATGAGGGCGATGGAGATGGGATGCTTTGCCGGATTTGGTAATAAAGGAAAGAATAGGTGCTTGCTGTGGAAGAAAGCCTTACCGGAGTGAGAGCGGAGAGCCAGCGGGGACTTGAGGCGCCAGGCGTGGAGGTCGGAGGCAGTTCTCGGCAAGACAAACGGCACCGGCAAAGGAACAAACATGATCCGTCTTCTTGTCTGGTTCTTTTCAGATGTTCTGTTTGATGTTGATTTGAGTATTTCTTTGCAATTTGAGCAGTTGTGGCTTTTTCGCACTTGGCTAAATCATTTGGTTTCGTCAGTGGTTCGGGGTTTTTTGACACAGACGGGTAATTCACAAAATAGCGCAGTTACATTGTATAAAACCACTTATTCTTTTGTAGTACTTTGGATCAGCATGCATAGAAACGCAGACGCGACTGTATTTTCCCAGCGCGCGCGCACACACAGGCGGATAGACGGATTGAAACAAGACAAACGCTGGTTATTCCACTAATACTTTCACGTTTGTCTGTTCGTTTTGGTATTAAGCTACAGTATTTGGTATATCTGTTCGATCTGCTTGCCGAACATATATGTATCTGTCACTCAAAGGCATGTATTTACTATGTTTGCGAGCGTAACTGCATATCTCGGTTCTCAACTATAGTGTTATTCTGTTCTTGTCGATACCGAACACTGTATATGTTCAGCTGGCCTGCTTCTCTTCTTGCTCGCAGTCGCTCTAACTTTGGTTATCTGCTTGTGAAATAAACTGACGATTCTACATCTGTTCTAACAATGAAATAAAAACACTCATATACTGTATAACGTATAAAAGACAGCGGATATATTGTTATTACTTGGATATGTGGTGCATTTTTGGTGAATTTATTTGGTCTAGCTCTTCTATAGCTTTCTTCCTTGTTCTAGCAGCTACAGGCTACACATTCATTTGCACAAAGTCACTAAACGTGGTTAAAACCGTCTGCTTGTTTTTACTCGTTTAAATGAAATATCTATAGAAAAATAAGGCAACTCAACGTGTCCGCCGGATTCGCCCCTCCTCCCACGCACCTTGTCACACGCCAGTAATTAAAACGCAATCAATCGATACATGACTAAATAAGGCAAACAAATAAATAAAGCACGAAAACATCAGGGGAAAAACTCGTTACGTCGCTGGTTTTTAAGATCACTTGCCTATATTTCCGTCCATCCGCCTGCGTGTTTTGCTCTGTCTGCCTGTTCCCGTTATTTGGGAACCCCAATAGCTTATTCGTGCACGCTCTCCTCCCATACGCTCGCGCGCTCTGATTCCACGCTGCCCGCAACATTGAAGCGCGAGCGGAGCCGTTACAACTCTCACATCACCAGCACCCCACCCCCACCCTCTCTCTCTCTCTCTCTCTCTCTCTCTCTCTCTCTCTCTCTCTCTCTCTCTCTCTCTCTCTTCTGTACCCCAGTGAAAGGTAAAATCACACACTGATACGGACATCTCTGTCAAACTACACAGATTCACCCAGTGTAGATTGAAAGGGCCAATAGCTAAACCAGTAGATACACCCGATTTCTCATTAAGCGACTGGTTAATATACTTTAAATAAATGCTTGACACAATATAACACCCAAAAATGAAAATTCTGCCCCAGCATGAATGCATGTCCTTGTTTTGCAAAACATGAATATATTTTAGGAAAGCCCGGGTTATGTATATCTATTTTGGAACAAGTAAGTGATGCCCAGATTATTGGCCAGCGAACTTGTAATCAACACATTAACTGTCTATAACATCACATAATGGCTGCATGAATCATTTCATTGTTATTTTGATATTCAAAGTGGGCGACGCGGTGGAGCAGTAGGTAGTGCTGTCGCCTCACAGCAAGAAAGTCACTAATTCGAGCCTCAGCTGGGTCACTTGGCGTTTCTGTGTGGACTTTGCATGTTCTCCCCGTGTTCGTGTGGGTTTCCTCCGGGTGCTGCGGTTTCCCCCACAGTCCAAAGACATGTGGTATAGTTGAACTGGGTAAGCTAAAATTGTCTGTAGTGTATGTGTGTGAATGAGAGTGTATGGGCGTTTCCCAGTGATGGGTTGCAGCTGGAAGGGCATCCGCTGCGTAAAACATGTGCTGGATAAGTTGGCGGTTCATTCCGCTGTGGTGACCCCAGATTAACAAAGGGACTAAGCCGTAAACAAAATGAATGAATGAATGAATGATATTCATCAAAGTTATTTTGGCTCAATTAATGACCTTTATGGTCCATGGACCCTTTAGATTATTAAAATGTTCTTCAAAGTAAGAAAGAAAATGTTATTTTAAACTCCTTTTGTGAAATCCAGAATGGCATCACTGCCGAACCATATTTGCAAATGTGCAGTTGTGGCCATTGCTTAGATTTTCCTTATATCTGAATACTAAAGCCACAAGCTATTATTTAGAGTTCTAAAAACTCTGATGCAGGATTTTTCTGCTTATTATTCACTCCGAAGAAATGCTTTATTGCAATTATTGGTTGCATGAAGAATCTTGTAAAACCGTTCAATTGCAAAAAATGACCTACAGACCATTTCAATGTGCTCATGTCAATTTCCTGCTTGACATCGAACTATTTCATAACTGTTACAAGAGGCAATTCAATCATAACTTCATGTTTAAACAGCTATCATTACATTATTTATCAATATTTTGGATTTTCATTATTTTTGGATTCTCGAAAGCTATAGAAATTAAAAATGTAAAACAGGAAATACGTTAGGACCATTGTTTGTTTACATCTCTTAAAATGGTCTAAACTCTTAAAAAATAAAAGTTTCTAAACATCGAAAAATATTCTAAATATTGAGGAACCATTTTTGGTTTACAAAAGAAGCTTTCACTGAAAAAGTCTCCACCTATTCTTGTTCTTCTATAAGAGCATTTTCATAAACTAAAGAACCATTTAATGGATTGGAAATATTTTAAGGATTCTTTATTATTATGATTGTTGGCATCATTGAAAATTCATCGAAATGATTGTGTGCATTGACATGAGCACATTGAAATGGTCTGTAGGTCCTTTTGTGCAAAAGAAAGGTTTTACAAGATTCTTCATGTAACCTAACTCTAAATAATAGCTTGTGGCTTTAGTATTCAGATATAAGTAAAATCTAGCAATGTCCACAACTGCACATTTGCAAATGTTACATATAGTAAAAAGCAATCATATATTAAATATATTTAAGCAACACGTTTTCGATTGAATGGTTAACTCAAAAATAATTACACTTTTTAATATTTCTTAAAGCACAAGGGACTCCAAACCATTATGTCTTTTATTGTTTGTTTTTTTTGGTTAAACAACAAAAAAAGCAGGTATTTTGAAGAATGTTGTCGCCAGTGACAAAAACTATATAAGTCAATGGCTACTGGTTTCCAACATTATTTGAAATATCTTCTATTGTGTCCAACAGAAGAAGGAAATTTAAACCGGTTTGGATCAAGTGAAGGATGATTAAATAAAAATTGTTATTGTTCCAGCAGCTAGATCTGCAACTTTCACATGGCAACCCATTGAAGCTAAGCAGGGCTTTGTGTGCGCCCGGTCAGTACCTGGATTGGAGATCACATGGAAAAGCTAGGTAGCTGCCGGAAGTGGTATTAGTGAGACCAGCCGGGGGCGTCTGTGTGGGTCCTAACGCCCCAAAATATTGATGGGGACTCTATACTGCTCAGTAAGCCCTGTCTTTCAGATGAGATGTTAAACCGAGGTCCTGACTCGGTCCTCACTTGAATGTTCTTCAAAAAAAGAGTAGGGGTTCAACCCCGGCATTCTAGTCAAATTTGCCCACTGGCCTCTGTTCATCATGGCCTCCTAACCCTCCCCATATGATAACTGGCTTCATCACTCTGTCTCCTCTCCTCATCAGCTGGTGTGTGGTGTGCGGTCTGGCGCAATATGGCTGCCGTCGCGTCATCCAGGTGGATGCTGCACACTGATGGTGGATGAGGAGATTCTCCCCAATGTGTAAAGCGCTTTGAATGTCCAGAAAAGCACTATATAAATATAAGGATATATTATTTATTATTATTATTATTTTTGGATGAACTGTTACTTTAAATAAAAAATATGCAGAAATTAATAACCATATATTAGTTTTAGGCATCTGTGATTCCCTTAATAAGTCACACAGACTTGTTTATTCGCTAGTAAGCATAGTTAATCGATATAAAATGTAGAAGATCAGAAGCAAAACTTTGATTTTCTTAGATTTTTTTCTCAACTTTACATGGAGAACCCCAACAGCGCATATTCAAACTGTGCCAAACATTCATCAGCTCATCAATACACAGGACTAAAATCTGCGTTTCAATATTTTAGCAGAAATATTCAAAAATGTACACTATTGAGGGGTGTCTAGGAACAGTGGTAGGAAACGCTGTGCTGAAAATCTCGACATGGCAGCAAACCTCCTGGGGGCCTTAATCAGCGAGCACTCACCGCTTCTCTCTCCTACCGCCAATTCATCACGCCCTGTCAATTACAAACCATGCTGCGGCGCACTTACACACAAGATTATTGTCAATATAGATTTTTAAATAGAAAAATCTATACGCTAAACACTCCAATCGATAGTAGTAAATCGATTCCACTAGGCAGCAAAACTCTCTGTGAGCTCAGGCTCAGAAGTCTTGGCAGTGACCGATGTTGAGCTCATATTTACATTTCGGATTTCACTTTTAGTGGGACATTTGTGTCATTTTATTCTATTAATAAAACTACCATTTCCGTTACGGTTACCGATAACCTGTGTTATTATTATTTTTTTTTTAGGGGGAGGGTTGTATGTCTGTCTGCAACAAAATGCATCCAATCCTTGTTTTGCTCAAAAGAAGGATGTGTTTTATTGTCCCTGTCCTTCTCTTGCATCTCACTATTGACAGATGACATCCACAGGTCAAGTGAAAGAGATGAAAAGAAGTGACCGGTTGTCCCTCGCGCACCCCCTCGACATGCTGAGGTAACGGGGCGCTCGGGCCCCTCCCTCCGCTACTCCTTTCAGACAAAAGCAATTATTTCTTGTAGAATATAGTGTGGTTGTGCGCATCTAAGAGAAGGAAAGAGGGACTGGGGAGAAAGAGAGAGTGCGAAATTGAGGGAAAGGAAAATAAGATGGTGTTGGAAGGATAGGGAGCTAACACCTCTTTCCTAGCGGTGCTCACTGCTTCCGCACGTAGCCATTGTTTATGTGGCTTCCCGGAGTAACAGGAAAGCAGTTTCTCATTCACATACACATTTAAAGGTGTTCATTTAAACATGAATTGAAGAAACAAATGTCATCATTTACTCAATCTCATGTCATTCAAAATACAAATGAAGATATTTTCAATCAATGAAAGGTTTTTGTCTCTCCATTGAAAGTCTATTGAACAAAACTCTGAAGCTTCAAAATGTTTGTAAAGAGATCAAAAATACAAACTGTTGATGTAAAGTCTTCTAAAGAGACATAATCTCTTCAAATTATAGACATATTTCATTTTAGTTTTTTTTTTTGAGGACTTTAAACGGTGCAGAAACAAGATACCAATTAAAACCAATGTAATTCACTGGTTCTTATGCAAACACAAATGTGTCATGTGATATGTAAGAATGTAAATCATTGGTTCTCTCAATTTAATCAAGCACATTGAGCTTCCATGACCAATTATGAATGCTATGAGCAATGTTTGCTGATCAGCATTTGATCATCAAAAGCCTAAATTATAAATAGATTAACCATGTTTTTCAGAAGACTTAGACTGAACTCCTAAATTTAAATGGATTTGTTTTTGATATCTAAACATAAGCTTTGAAAAGGCAGTGAGAATTTACAAATGGATGGACAGGAATCATTCAGGTTTGATTAAAAATATAACAATATATATTCACAAGATTTAAAAACACATTTCTTATTTGTTTGGAGACAAGTGTGAGTAAATGATGACAGAACGGTCATCTCTGGTTGAACTAACTCAGAGTGTTGATGTACACAAATGAATGACAGTAAACCTGATACACTTAAAGGCACAGTATGTCATTTTCGTAGGTAGAGGGAGCATATTCATAACAAACAAAAGCATAGTTTGATGATGCTGCAAGTGTGGAATAATGGAAGTTGCCGTCTTTACTACATTTGACAGGACTCCTGCAGAAATCATGGTCATGGATGAGCTAAAGCATTTAAAATCTATTATAATGGTAGTATGAAGCAGAGTAAAAGGCCGATTACACTGAACGCCCTTTTTGTGTTGAGAGGCGCATTTTTTGAATGGTTTACTAATGGCCACAAGCGTTTTGCGTGCTGCTTATGCGTCTTGCACACCTTGCGTTTTAACCGCCTGCCTCGCTTCGCGTTTTTGCCGTTGCATGCTGTGCACTCGCAGCTGAGAAAAAGTCAACTCGCATCTTTTTCATTCTCCAATCAAATGAAAGTAGAGGTGGGGTTTTCGTTGAGGCGACAGCAATGTTTGTGGTGTCAAGACGACTACAGAGACTTTTAAAGATGGAGGAGAGAGTGGGTTACTATTTCGAGCTATTGCTGTATGGCTTCACAAATCTTGAATATCACCATATTATTAAATATTACAATTATAGCAATATCAACAGCAACACTCACGCACAACACGCTGCTGATTCAGTTGTTGAGTAGTGACCAAAAAAACCCCACATCGCGCTTCTTTTTTTTCGTCAACAAAAAAGGCAGTGAAGTGCGCCTAGCGTTTTTGGAACGTAAACGCACATTTAGTGTGAATGGTCCCTAAGGCTAAAAGCAGTCTAAGTGAATCAACACTGCTGAAGCAATTGCTGGTGTGAGATGAGCACAATGTGGCATGAAAGCAGCAAAGCTTTTATTATGCTGTAATAAACATGGTGGTCACTTGGAGATCACATGGAGTGCTGTTTTATCATACTAAATACACTTTAAACTTCTGTTATAACATTGCTCTGTGCAGCCTAATAAAATGACCGACATATTAAAGTGTATTTGCAACACAATCTCACGGCAATTCGTAACTTTTTTTTAGTGGCTAATTCGTACGAATTCGTACGATCTAATTCATACAATTTAGTACGATTTGCTCATCCTCCAATGACGGTTGGGTTTAGGGGCGGGGTTAGGTGCCACGCCTCCTTTTTAAAATCGTACCATTTCGTACGACTGAACTCGTACGAATTCGTACGAATTAGCCACTAAACTGTCAAAGCATAAAATACTTACGTTTTCTCGTGAGATCAGGCTGGTATTTGGGGTTTCCCTGTAGCATGGTGACAGAGAACATAGTCCATGTCACTAGTTTAACTCGCTTATTTATCTGGATTTTAACATTCTTTCGAACATTAAAAATAACGTTAGTACATAAGTCCGTAGCAAATAGTTATGATTTTATTTTACAAAGCTGTGATTGAAAACATAATACAATATGGATTTACAGTGTGGTATGAAAGCATTATAGTTCAATCTAAAGCCATACTTGGATATTTTGTAAAAAGACAGACATGAGAATCATAAACTCTGAAAATTAACAGTGAAAATCACTAAATGAAATAAGTTAGTTTAACTTTTAATTTAAAAGGTTATTTTGACTCAATGAAAAAGAGTTTTCTTAACTCTTCAACGGATTATATTAAGCAGAACTCAAAATAAATGGGTTATGAACGAATGAATTATATTTTTGTGCTAACTTCTCTAATAACTTCTCTTTGTGCTAACTCTAATACTAGAAACAATACCGACCATTTATATTTATATACCAACTATATATTTGTTTGGACATAATTTGTTGAACTCATGATTTGAAGCAATTTAATAACTGAACTTTAACTCTAAAAGTTTGACAACACAAATAATATATGTGTATATGACTCTATATATAGTCATAGTCATGTAGTTTACACCATTTTGTTTCAAAACTTAAATGACCTGCCGCAATCAGTTCCTCAAACAGATTGAGTTAATTTATCAGGTTTTGCAGTCTAGGGAAAAAGAAATATAGATGCTTAGAATCTTTCTATGAGCAACCAGTTCTTGATGAAGCTATTCAAATATTAGCTGATCCCTCGCATAGTTTATTTTGTGAGTACAAGTTACTGCCTTCCGGTAGACAATACAGGCTGCCTTTGTGCAGATACAGTCGTTTTAAGAAATATGTTTACCTACGTCAATTAGACTTTTAAATACAGCTGAAGTCAGAATTATTAGCCCCTCTTTAATTTTTTTTTCTCTTTTAAATATTTCCCAAATGATGTTTAACAGAGCAAGGACATTTTCACAGTATTTCCGATAATATTTTTTTTTTTATTGGAGAAAGTCTTATTTGTTTTATTTTGGCTAGAATAAAAAGCAGTTTTTATTTTTTAAAAGCCATTTTAAGGTCAAAATTATAAGCCCCTTTAAGCAACTTTTTTGTCTACAGAACAAACCATCGTTATACAATAACTTGCCTAGTTAACCCAATTAACCTAGTTAAGCCTTTAAATGTCATTTAGATCTGTATAGAAGTGTCTTGAAAAAAAGATTCATTTATTCATTTTCTTTCCAGCTTAATCCCTTTATTATTTCTGGGGTCGCCATAGTGGAATGAACCGCCAACTTATCCAGCACATGTTTTACGCAGCGGATGCCCTTCCAGCCGCAACCCATCTTTGGGAAACATCCATACAGACTCACTCACATTCACACAGTACACACAATTTAGCCTTCCCTATTCACCTGTACCACATGTCTTTGGACTGTGGGGGAAACCGGAGCACCCGCAGGAAACCCACGCGAATGCAGGGAACATGCAGAACATGCAAACTCCACACAGAAATGCCAACTGACCCAGCCGAGTCTTGAAAAATATATAGTAAAATATTATTTACTGTCATCATGGCAAAGATAAAATATATCAGCTATTAGAAATGAGGTATTAAAACTTACGTTTAGAAATGTGTTAAACAGAAATTGGGGGAAAAAAATTATGGTGGCTACATTCAGGGAGGCTAATAATTTTGCCTTCAACTGTATATAATATTTGTCTGTATGTAATATATGTAAATGTTGATGATGGACTGTTTGTGTTGTTTTGTGTATACAAATGTGGAACTTTGGTCCAAGACAAATTTCCCTATTGGGGACAATAAAGTAATATTAAGTAAGCAAGCAAGTGAGCAAAGTATATACCAATTTTCTAGAGGTTTTTAGATATTTAATTAAATAAACCTATTTTTTGTGCATTTAATGCCTTTACTCGACCTCATGATGTTCCATGTTGACTTTCTTTCTGCTTTTGTTTTGTCCATACGAAATATATTTGTAAATGTCTTTGAGGCGAAATTGAAAAAATGAATAATATGTCTTTAATGTTATTCAGTTATCTTGTCAGCAAATCAGAGTTCAATTCTACAACATCAGTTTCATCCAAAACTAGAAACGCTCTTCATTCATTGACTGTACTGAAGCTTGTGAATCTCCCACACTGACAGCACTGTAAAACCTGACCAAACGACTGCCTGTCATTTTGCTTATTGCTTCAGCTCCTATCAATTATTCAGATGAGATCACAAGACTCCTTAAACCCCAGTTTAGCCGTTAGCATCTGCCTCTCTGCCAGAGAGTGGTGACAGCTTTAGCGCCGAGATCTTCAAATGACTTCGCATGAGCGTGGAATGAAGCGCATGCATGATTAATGCCGCTGTGTTTGTTATTGATGATTAAACTGTCACATCTTGACAACTGCAGAAATATTCCACGCTTATGTGCACAGGAAATAATAAATTCTCTTAGGCTATAACACACATTATCCAGACAGAGACATATAGCGGAGTGGAAAGTGTGATTAATATAATGGTGGAAAAGAGCAGGCTGTGGGAATGCATGTATGAATTGAGAAGAAAAGAATAAGCAGTTTTCTATATATATGTGTGTGTTTGTAATGGCTGCCGCTAAACAATGATGCCACGTTGACAGATGAGCAAGTCCGATTAGATTCTCTTTCATCAACAAAATGTGAGTCTAATCAATAAAATCTCACCGCTTCTTTCAGACAACACATTGCGTTTCTTTCATCTCACTCTCCGTTTCTTGCCATCATGTACACAGACACATGAAAAGAGCTCAGAAAGAATTCATTAAAGACTCTTTTTGCATTGTACCTAATATACATAGCGCACAGAGCAAACTAATCTCATGCACCTAGTGTTGCTTGAATCACGATTACCATTTTCAAGGTAAACCGTGGTACATTTTCTCATGGTTAGTATTTTACTGTTTCAAATTCATTTTGATTGATTATAGCGAGTTTTGAAAAGCTGTTGTGTAAATGCATGTTTATATATACATTTAAAGAATATATTTATATATACCTTTATTAGGGCTGCACGATATTGGTAAAATCTTTATCTTTAATTAGAAAATATTTTGTTATTTGGCGATATATGTTGCGATACGACTACATTTTCACCAGATGACTTGAATCTCTCTATTTGGAAAGAACTGATCATTTTAGATTGATTGGGATGATTCTGTAGAGAAGCGCATCTGCATAAAACCTTATAAACAAGTTTTGAACTCAGTGTTGAAGATAATGAGTTAATTAAATACCTCATTACTCTAATGGAGTAAGTACTCATATAGATCGAGTACAGTAGTCATATAGATTAGTTTAACTCAAATGTTTTGTATAGCAATCGGTTTCCTCAAACGGCTTGAGTTTCCTTAACTTATTGGGTTTTACAGTACTCAATTGGAGTTCTCTTCATTTACTGGGTTTACTGTGCTCAAATTGCTTTGTTTACTCAAATGGATTAAGTTCACAGTACTCATTAGGATTAGTTTTTGAACTTAAATGGTTTGTTGCAATCGGTTTCCTCAAATGGTTTGAGTTACCATTCCTTTTTGGGTTTTACAGTGTATAGATAACTATGGTCACCCATTGAAGCTAAGCAGGGCTGCGCCCGGTCAGTACCATGGAAAAGCTAGGTTGCTGCTGGAAGTGGTGTTAGTGAGACCAGCAGAGGGCATTTAACATGCGGTACTTGTGGGTCCTAACGCCCCAGTATAGTTAAGGGGACTCTATACTGCTCGGTGAGCGTCATTTTTTGGATGAGAAATTAAACTGAGGTCCTGACTCTTTTTGGTCATTAAAAATCTCAGGATGTCCTTCGAAAAAGAGTAGGGGTTTAACCCTGGCATACTGGCCAAATTTGCCCACTGGCCTCCTAACTATCCCCATATCATAATTGGCTTCATCAGCTGGTGTATGGTCTGGCGCAAAATGGCTGCCGTCGCATCATCCAGGTGGATGCTGCACACTGGTAGTCGATGAGGAGATTCCCCTCAATGTGTAAAGTGCCTTGAGTGTCCAGAAAAGCACTATATAAATGTAAGGAATTAGTATTATTAACTACAGTAAAGAAAAAAAATACAATTGAAAAAAACAGTGCTTTATCGTTTTTCATACAATTTTTAACTACAATTTCTTATGCCTGAATTCTTATAAAAATCATTTTAAAAATACAGTCACAGGCCTCAAAAACACATGGTTTATCTTGCATATCATTGCATGTCCTGTGATAGTCCTGCGACTATTAAGAATGATCACATTGCAAATTCGATGCTGAAACGATATATATTGTAAAGTCCTAACAGTTCTGTTGTATTTCTTTCACTGAACGTGTGTGGTGCACAATATTGTGCATACTGAGATGAAGCTTGACTTCACAAAATCAAAATTGCAAATCACTATCAGTCATAAAAATCCCAAATGGATAATTTTGTCAAATCACACAATCCTTTTTGGCTTTTATAAAGCAGCTTTATGACATATTGTGAAAAACAAGGTAAACATGGATTCCTGTGAGGTATTTTTCCAAGTGCTGGTTTGGCAAACAATTCCTTGAAAGAGAAAATTAAATGTTCCTATAACAACACAAACACACGCACACACACACACACAATGTACATGAAATAATGCAAACAAAAGTAAACAAATCTAAAATGCACAGATCCTTATACGTTGTTTGCTAGAAAAATCCATGATTCTGCAAATTTTACTTGTTGTTTGTTCATTTGGTGGAATACATTATCCCTTGTGTTATCCTAGAATTCTATATACACAGTTTGTCCTTCAAGTCAAAAATGGCCCATCTTCACTAAACCTCTAAATTACAGCAGCTATATATTTTTTTCAATCCTCAAGAAACAACCCCATCTTCATTACAAACTCTGTCAATGTCTAGGTTTTCGCTCATCAGTGTGGAGTTTTTCATCAACGTTTAATTAGTGGCAACTCTTATTTTTTTAATTAAAGGGTATATTTTCTAACGCTAAAAGTATAGCATTAGAAAATATAGCAAAACGATATTCCTAAAAGCTCAAGCAGCAGATTTTTAATGTGTGTGTTGTAGTGTGCATGTATGTGCCAGAGTATGCCAGTAGGTTTTGTGGTGTAAATATGGTTTTATAGCTGGTGGGTCAAAATTGACCCAAAGGATAACTGCGGGGCCCTAAATGTGTGCAATTTATAAAATATGAAAATAGAAAATTATTAATTTTTTCTAATATTGGTGTCATTTTAGAAAAAAAGTCACCAAACTTCAAGATAAAAAACATAGTTTAGGTTTTTTTAATGGTGTTAAAATTGTGCTCGGGTCGTTTTTGAGCCTTTAGGTCAACAGGAGGCAGGGTTTCTGCAGGTTTAATCAAGTCAAATGTAAGACTTTTTAAGACCCTTGTAAGACCATTATGAATAAATCTTAGACTTATACAGGGCTAAATTTACTTCTAATGGTCTGGTCGGTTACCACAAAAAAATTGAATGTATTTACTACTTAGAGACATATTTTAATGCGTCAAAACAAGAAAACTTTAGTTGCATACACTTTTTTTCAACATAATATTTTTTTTTTTATGACAAGTTTATCATTGTTAAAAGTTTAGTTATTATGCAGACAATGGGCTCTATTTTAACGATCTAGGCGCAAAATCTAAAGCGCATGGCGCAAAAGCATTAAGGGCGTGTCTGAATCCCCTTTTGCTATTTTAAGAATGGAAAAATACAGTTTGTGCCCCAGCTCATGGTCTAACAGGGTTGTGCTTATTCTCTTAATGAGTTATGGGTGTGTTTTGAGCATAACGTGCAGTAAACCAATCAGTGTCTCATCTCCCATTCACTTTAAGAGTCAGTTGCATCATGGCGCATTTGCTATTTACACGGCAGACTTTGTAAGGGGAAAAACTGAATGGACAAACTGAATGCTTCACTAGCGAGAAAACAGTTTACCAGGGCATCTGAGCGAGGATAAAAAACGAGCACTTTCCTTGTCTTTTCTTTTACTCTTTACTTTACTCCTTTACTTTCATGGATGAGAAAACGATGTTGTAATTTAGTTTGTTAAGCACAAAGATTTGTTGTTCTAATTCCGTTCTCATTTCCAGCAAACAAATAAATGAACAACAAAAACAAAAGTGTGGTAATAAAAAAATTGAGTTATATCCAAACACACATCCTAATCTTATGCCCCATATGGTAATGCATGCGTCTCCAAAACCCTACAGATGAACAAATTTAAACTCGTTTAAAAAAACAAATATGAAAATGCAAATAATAAATTATACTGCAAATAATAATAATAACATTATAATAAAAATGCAAATTGTCATGAATAAACTTTAAAAAGCACCCCGGACATGAAGAAGGCATGGAGGTAGTGTTTTTTTATATCTATGTAGTAAGTAATAATTTTTGTAACATTTTAATCCTTTTTTTTTTTTACATTTAAAAATATTTGTGTATTGTTGTACATCCTGTGTGTATTAAGTGTTTGAATCTGCATAGGTGCATAACTAACTGCGCTGGACTTTAGACCAGCTTTTACTTGATCAAAATCTATTTCAGTTTCTCAAAATAGCAATGCGCCAACAATGCGCCTTAACACACCTCCTTTATAGACAGACACACCCATGAGTTCACAAAGTAGCGCAAAATGGTCTGCTATTTAAACAACGTGGCACAAAACGTAAAAGTTAGAGTTGCGCTGGTCTGAAAATAGCAACAAATCGCACCAAACACCTCATGCGCCCTATTGCACCGGGTGTATGATAGAGCCCAATGACATAAATAATCAAAAATATACATTTGTTGGGTCCAAATTGATTGAGTATAATGTATCATGTAAAGTGATATGTTGCTCTGTTATTATCATGAGGAATTGTGTAATTGTTTTTCATTTTCTTTCCCTGATTAGGGAATTTAATTTAGAAAAAAACTGCTGTAAAAATGTGGAACAGCTATTGTAAATTGTATCTCTTTGCAATAAAAAAAACCTTAATATATATTTAAAAAAAAAGGTTTTATTGAGATGGATTGTTGGTCATTGGTCATTGGATGAATGGAAGCCCAATTGGGTAGCTTTACTTGGACAGAGGAAAATTAAGACCTGTTTAAAATGATTTAAGACTCACATGACCTTATTTCAGTGAATTTAAGACTTTTTAAGGATTTTGTTTTTGAAAATTAAGACATTTTAAGACCCCACGGGACCCTGAAGAGGGTTAACTATGTGTGATTTTAGGTCATTTCACAAAATCATGAAGATAACAATAAAAAGGATACATCTGGTCACATTTTCATGTTGTAACATCTCTACATGCACCAACCTCAGTGCTTATATAAGTGGACATACACATGTACAGATGGACACGCACACACACACACACACACACATGCGCATTTTGCTTTTATTTTAGAGCAGAAAGGCAGATCCATCTAAAGCCTCTGTTCCTTCCTCTCTCGTTGTCTCTTTTATTAGTTTTTATGAACTCCCTCTCCCCTTTTCTCCTTCTCTGTCTCTGTCAGTACTCTCAATAATCAATGCTGATATATTGCCAATATCCCAGCCGGTCCCCGGTGCCATCCCTCACTGCTCCTCCTTTATTGTGGGAGATTGGTCCAAAAATAATGATATTTATTAGATATATTTATTATCCTCGGCAGTGCTGCAGTGCTCATGTGCGAGCGTGTAAAACTGCAATATACTCCTCCAAAAAGCAGCGACTCTCAAATGCGAAAACATTTTGCAACAGTCGCTTGAAGGAAGCGTTGGTACATTGATCAGAACTGAGGCACTAAATTTGATTTCCTCATTTCTTTTTACTTTTGACTGCATCACTTTTATGTTTTTCAGCAGATATATAATTTAGGGCTGCTTTAGCCCGCGTGGCGTGAAGAGAGATTTACCGAGGAGAGCTACAGCCTCATGGCTCAGTCCTAAAGCAGCACCCCGCGAGCCCACCTCAACCCCCTCCCCAAACCCAAGGCCTCCAGACGTTAATCTACACCTCCTTTCCTCATCACTTCTCCTATCGATTTCCTCTTTCTCTCTTCCTCCCTCTCTTTCTCTCTCTAGGACACAGCAGGTGCTGCTAACTCATTGGTCAGCAGAGGCAAATGGGAATCTGGCCACAATGGAGAAGCGTGCAGCCATAGAACAAGCAGAAAAAGAATACAAACAAATGCATAACTGAACCAATATGTGGCTGGATGATATATTAAAAAGTCACGATCAAGACAAGTAGAAACGCACAATGAAGAACAAGGCACAGAGCAAAGAGAAATATAATGCAAATCCATAAATAAATGAACCAGTCAGGGTCGACAAAAGTGATAAAGTCAAGTTAATTAAAACAGGTTGCTCTTGTATGTTGGTTTGAAACAATTTGAGGTGTATTCATATTTATGGCATAAAAAACATGTTTTATATATAAAATTAATTATTTGATATTTTAAAAGAGCAATATAGTTCAGAAAAGCTTATTATTGGTGACACCATTGGTCATATTAAATCATTTCAGAATCTTGATTAAGAAATGCGTTGTTCTTGTATTCATGCTGGTTTGAAAGAGTTGAACCTCATTATATTTTATAACATAAACAACTATAATATCTACAAATATCTGCTACTTAAAGCCTTTTTGAGTTCACACTTGAAAATGACGTGATGTTTTATAAACAAATTTCGGGAGGAGCACGCGCAGAAGTTTCAATATCAAATACGTCATTGACAATTATTCTATTATCCAATCAGTTCTTGACCAAACCCCTATATATACCAAAGCTGTCTTACCTGCAGCATCTTACGACTTTAGCATCCCTCCACCACCCCGTCACCTCACCTCTTAAGCATTACAATCCTGGGGGGAGCGTTCTGGGGCCGGGCTAGATACTTCGCTCGAATCCCTATTCCTCTCTGTTTCCTGATAAGAGGAATAACTCGAGTTTGGGTGTCTTCCCCGAGCTCAGAGCCCTCTCCCTGGACAGCACGCCAAATACGCTTTATTCTGAAACTATTGCAAGTGTGAACTCGTGACATAAGATATGACAGCCCGATCCCACGAGAAAACATAAGTATTTTACGTTTTGTCAGTTTAGTGGCTAATTCGTACGAGTTCAGTTGTACGAAATTGTATGATTTTAAAAAGAAGGCGTGGCACCTAACCCCACCTCTGAACCCAACTGTCATTGGGGGATGAGCAAATCGTACTAAATTGTATGAATTAAATCGTACGAATTCAAACGAATTAGCCACTAAATCAAAAAGTTACGAATTGCCGTGAGATTGTGTTGGATATGCATTTGATTTGTTGTTGGTTAAGATAAGTTTAGGCTTAGACAAACAAATGAAAACTTCCCACATGTGTATGGAGCCAGATCAGTCTCAAAAATAATACATTTACAAAATAAAATTCATACATCTACAACACAACTAACATTTACAAAATCCAATTCATAAATTCAAAACATGATTCGAAAGTATGCAAATCCAATTCATAAATTCAAAACACGATTCAAAAGCAGGCAAATCCTATTAATAAAATCAAAACACGATTCAAAAGTATGCAAATCCAGTTCATAAATTCAAAACACGATTCAAAAGCAGGCAAATCCAATTCATAAAATAAAAACACGATTCAAAAGCAGGCAAATCCAATTCATAAAATAAAAACAAGATTCAAAAGCAGGCAAATCCAATTCATAAAATCAAAACACGATTCAAAAGTATGCAAATCCAATTCATAAAATCAAAACACGATTCAAAAGCAGGCAAATCCAGTTCATAAATTCAAAACACGATTCAAAAGCAGGCTAATCCAATTCATAAATTCAAAACACGATTCAAAAGCAGGCTAATCCAATTCATAAATTCAAAACACGATTCAAAAGCAGGCTAATCCAATTCATAAAATCAAAACACGATTCAAAAGCAGGCAAATCCAGTTCATAAATTCAAAACACGATTCAAAAGCAGGCAAATCCAGTTCATAAAATCAAAACACGATTCAAAAGCAGGCAAATCCAATTCATAAATTCAAAACATGATACAAAAATACACATATCTAACTGGTAAATTTGAAACACGATGCAAAAATACACTAATCCAATTTGTGTATTCAAAACATGTTTCAAAAATACACAAATCCAATTTCTAAATTTAAAACATGTTTCAAAAATACACAAATACAATTTGGAAATTTTAAAATGTTTCAAAACTACACAAATCCAATTCGTAAATTCAAATTATGATTCAAAAATAAACAAATCTAATTCATAAATACAAAAAACGATTTAAAAATACACAAATCCAATTCAGAAACTTAAAATATGATTTTAAAAAATGCTAATTAAATTCATTTGGTGAAAATATTTATATTTAATTAAATATATAATAAATAATTAAATATTTTGTAAATGTGAATTGTGCTGAATTTCATTTTGTAAATGTATTTTTTTGAGTCTGATCTGGCTCCATAAATATGGGTCAGTGAAAATTAAACTGAAAAAAAGAAAAAGGATTCAAAAAATCCTGCTATCAGCAACACCAGTAGGACAATGATTGCAACATATTGCTCATTCCTGTGCACAATGGAATTCAGTGCCCCAACATACCCAAATAACACAAGTTCTTTTTCATAGTTTGATTATAAGCAAAGGTAGTTTGCAGAAATAAACTCTTAATGAACACAAGCCTGTGAAAAACAATGCTGCTGCCTTAAAGGGATAGATAACCCAAAAATGATAATTGTCATCATTTACTCACCCCTAACTGGTTTCAAACATTTATGAGTTTCTTTTTTCTATTAAACACAAGAGAAGATGTTCTGAGGAAAGTTGTAAACCTAACCACTGAGTTCCATATATTTGTTTCCCTATTTTGGAAGTGAAAGGTTACAGGCTTCCAGCAAAATATTTTACTTTGTGTTAAACAGATGAAAGAATCTCTTAAAGGTTCGAAACCACCAGAGGGAGAGTAAACAGTGAGTAAAATTTTCTTTTAAGGTGAACTATTAGTTTCAATTTTTAGTTGAATCAAACTAAATTTTCTAGTCATCTAAACTTATCAATCAAACAGACAAATAAATATTAAAATTAAACTTTGTATGACTTATAATAACTTACTAAATAAAACATTTATTGTCTTGATGTTTTGTAAATATCACGTTTTACAGAGATAATGTACACTTTTCTCTCAAAACAAAGCACAAAAACATGAATGCAGTGCCAAAACACTAAAAAAGGACTGATTATAGTGATGTGGATATACAAGCAATTCACTGGCATCATGTTGACAGATGGGGTCATTAAAATGACAATGACTATGAAGTATACAGTATATGAGGTATCTAATCTATAGACTCGATTGATCTGATCACATTAACATTACAGAACAGCTCTTTCACCAGTGTCTTGAACGTTGTATAATCATTAGTTTTCCAGTGTCATTGATGTGTGTGTGTAAATGTCACAACCTTATGATTTTTCCCTGACAAAAAAAATACAATCCTTCTCACAAGGGGTCTTGATGTTAAAGCTTTGTGTCAATGTTCACAAATAAAGCACCTTTGAGTGATTTATTGAACTTGACACACAGCATGTTTCCTAAATATGCTGACGTGACAGTGATTTGATAAATTCTTATGCAGTAATTATGATTGTTTGGATATTATCTTTCATGTAGTGTGATATAGCTGTCTCGGATGTGTGGAAAGTGTCAAATAGTAAAGTGGAGGAGAAATGGATTTATTGCCTCAGTAGAACTATCACAGCCAGTTTGACATCTGACCAATCAGAGATGAGGAGACTCTTGAAAAGAACATGTTTAGAGAGACCAGATCCTTGAATGATCTGGCATTACAGGAATTATATTATTTATATATCAAAATAAGTGATGCTGCATTATACATTGTGAAAAAATAAAGTGTTTTTAATAAAGTGTCTTTGATGAATGTAAAACCATTGCAGGAGTATTCTAAGGCTAACTAAGTAGCTAACTAACTATATTCATTCATTCATTCATTTTCTTTTCAGGTTAGCCCATTTATTAATCTGGGGCAGCCACAGCGAAATGAACCGCCAATTTATCCAGCATATGTTTTACACAGCGGATGCCCTTCCAGCTGCAACCCATCACAGGGAACATCCTTGCACACTCATTCAAATCCCACGCATACACTACGGACAATTTAGCTTACCCAATTCACCTATAGCGCATGTGTTTGGAGGTTGTTGCTCGATCGAATATGGTTGTGGCTGGAAGTTAATGAGAATTATTTTTATTATTTATTCAATTTCCCATTTATTGTATTTTATTAACGCCTGCCCCCACCCCAACCCTAAACCCAACCGTCACAGTAATGAAAAAACAGTAGTAGTACCGAGTATTATTTATGTTCTCTATTAAATGAGCTAATAAATTGTATTTTTTAATGCCTACCCCACCCCAACCGTCACAGTACTGTAAAAAATAAATTATTGTTATATAGTGTCATAACAAATGCTACTATAAATGATGTACATATTGCACTTCCAGCCGGTCGCGTATCCGATCTAACTGGAGCACCCGGAGGAAACCCATGCAAACATGGGGAGAAAATGCAAACTCCACACAGACATGCCAATTGACCCAGCCAAGGCTCGAACCAGTGGCCTTCTTGCTGTGAAGCAATCGTGCTACCCACTGCGCCACCGTGACGCCCTACTAAATATATTATAACTGCAAAATAATATACGAAACATTCCTCCTTTCAAGAATTGAACTGTCTTGAGGTTGAATATAAAATTATTAGCCATCCTGTGAATATTGTATTCTTCTTTAAATATTTCCCTAGTGTTGTTTAACACAGCAAGGATTTGTTTTGTTCCTCTGAAGAAGTCTTATTTCATTTATCTTGGCTGGAATATAAAATATATAGTTTTGTAAATGTAAAAATTGCTACGGTCAATAATATTAGTCCCTTATAAAATTATTTTTCTTAATTGGCTACAGAACAAACCACTGTTGTCCAATGACTTGCCTAATTAACCCAACTTGTAAAGTTTATAGCCACTCAAAAATAAATCACAATGAAGTTTATCATTGACTGATTGTAAAGTTTTGATTTTATTTAAATTAATATTTGTTTTTTAATGCATCTTGTCAGATTCATTAGAATGAATCTGAATCTGTTAAAATAGAATACTATTAGATTTAATCAGTTAAAAAAAGCCAGATTCACTTAAATTCGACGAGACTGGTTTACTTAATATTTGTGGGAAAAAAGTATGCAACTCCATACTCCACAAAATGGATTAATTATGTTTTTAATGAATAATTAATGATTTATTAATATTATTACATAAATCTTGTTCTTTTTTTTTATTTGTTTAACTAACAAATATTACTCACAAAGTTTATTAGTTTAATTATGTTAAACGTTTTTAATCAAAATAGATGGAAATTTTGAGTATAGTTAAGCCTCTAAAGGAGTGTAGTTAAGCCTCTAAATCAGTGTTAGGGAACATGGCTCTCCAGCTGTCTCCCTTCAATAATATTTTACAGTTTAAAAAATTATAACCATCACTAGAATCACCATTTTCTATTGAAAATTCCGTTACAATTTTCACATTTCGACCAATGCACGTGTGCGGTGCTGTGGATAAAATTGAATTGCGACACCAATGAAGGGCAAATGCGTGTGCATGGTTACCATAAAAATATAAGTTGTTTTGCCCTTTATTTACTCAATAACTGTAAAATAATATTTTTTTTGTTCTTCAAAACTATCGAAAATTAATATAAAAACAATAATATATGTTCTTTAAAACTAGCCAAAATGATTTTCACATACTTTATTATGAAATATTTGAAGTGTAATTTTTTATAGTAAAATGTAGTAAAATGTTTCTTTATTTTTAATTGTGTTGCCTTTTAGAGAGAGAGAAAAAAATTGTTTCTTTACCAGAAATTTAATTAAATTGTCCTTTCTTCATTTATAGACTTGCTCAACATGTGTTGCTTCATATTTATTTTTAGTTGTGCATGAGCATAAATAAAGGTTTTGTTTAAACCTGTATTATTTATAGTAGTAGTATATATTGGGGTGCATATATGAGTATACCCACATGGCCCTTTACAAAAATGCATTTGCCAAAAATATCAGAAATTGCTCTTTGCTGAAAAAAGGTTTCCAATCCCTGCTCTAAACTGTATTTAAGGCAAAGACAAATGTAATAAGTTAATAGAAATTTGTTATAACAATGATTATGTTTTAAAAAATGTGGTAAACAGCACTTGGGATATATTTGAAGTGAATTCAAATTTAACAGTAGGGCTAATAATTTTGACTTCAACCATAGGTTTAAAAGTAAAACTTTCACAAACCATGACATTAAGAGCAATGTTACAGAAACACATATATTCAACAGCACTGTAAACCTAAATGCTTAAAATAATTAAACTGATTGAGTAGCATAAACAAAATTTTCTAAAACAGTTCTACTAACTCAAATAGTTTGAGTTTGTGTGACTTTTTATAGTTTTTGAGTAAATTGAACTTATTATATTTGATTAACTGAAACAACCTGCTCATTAAATAAGCTCATTAAATTATTTTGCAAGAAAAATATTAAATTCAAATTTCACATACACAAAAAGTATAACTTGGGGTGGGTTTCCGAAAAGCATTGTTAGCCAACTAAGGTTGCAAGTTCTGTCGTTACAAACATCGTTCGTTGATTTGCTGTTTCCCAAATCCATCCTTTCAATGAACATTCGCAAACTGCATAGCGAACTTGTACGCTTGCAACTACACCTCTGGAGCTGTAGTTAGAAGCATAGTTCCTGGCTGTGTTCTATTCCCAGTTATCCCCCTATGCCCTATTCGTTTAGAACATTCTAACATTTAAACTTGGAATGATTAAAAAAAAGCATTAAAGTGAACTCTCTTAGGTGTAATTTGCTTTCAAAGTATTTTTACAGTTCAGTTTTAGCCATCTTCATATTGACAATTGCCTTCCCTTTCGCAGTGCACTTTGAAAACATTGATGTCATTTTGAACACAGCCATGGCTCATGACGAAAGCTATAGGTGACCTATTATTTAAAAGCGGAATTTATGCTATGTTTCCAAAGCTTGTTAAAACAAAAAACATACCATACGTTAATGCTTTTAATTTATAGTAGTTTATTTATAAAGTATCTGTACTGTATATGAGATGGGCCTGTTGGTTAGAACATTTCTGCAGTGGTTTGCATCTGTCAAATTGTAAAATAAGACTTAAAATAAATAAATAAACAATATCCTACTAAACAACAACAACAATAATAATAATAATAATAATAATAATAACCATCATCATCATTAATATTATCAATATTTTCATTAGAGTATGATTTTTTTCATTTCCTAATAAATAATAAATATTAAATTAGATTTATTAATAAATCGCCTCATTATATATATGATTTATATATGATAATAGAATACTTGTTAACTTTTGTAAGTGATTTTATGTTTTAAAATAGAATATGTAATGTTCTCAATAATATTTGTAGAAGAAACATATACAGGTCCTATATGTGTCGTGTACATATATTTCAATTCATATGGTAAACGAGAATATGGTAAAACGGTAAATGGTAAAACTAATATTAGATTTTTTTTAATGTGTGTGCATGTAAAATAATATAATTTGTGCAAAGAAATTATGTTTTTTTTGGGTAACTACAGTTTTGGGACATTACATCGTTCTTTTCCCAAACGATGCATCGTACTATGATAGTTCAGCCACGAGTAAAGCCGTTGTTTGGGAAAGAGCACCCCAGAACAGCTGCTTTAATGTGAGCACAAAATGCAATATTGTATTATATATTACATATACAGTATTATCTGTGAAAATGTTTGTGATTTTAACAGTAAAAGTCTAAAGTAAAATCTGCAATGAAAATCTGAATGATTAACATCTAATTTCTGGACAAAATACAGAAAATAACTAACAGGTCAAACCTTTGTTTACGAGAAAGTAATCAGAGTGTCTGAAATCTCACCATACACCCTCATTCACTAGTCCCTAAATTAGTTGATTAGTTTAGTCCACTAGACAGAGTAGATTACTGGCAACCACAGCTGCCAGTATTTAAAAAAATAAAAAATAAAAAACAGCAACATAGTGTAAAAGCTTTGTGTGACATCATATAGTAGCGTTTGTCTCTGTTCAAGTCTAAAATGAACTTCGAGTGATGTTATCTGAATCTTCTTTTATTTAAAGGTAACTGTGTATTTTCTAATGCAGTGAAAAGCTGTTTGTCATTTACAGTCACAATAATGCATTTAATAAAAAGAAATAAATAGGGAATTCAGCACACTAAGTTGAACTTTAGGTTTTTTGTACTTAAAATATTTGAGACGAGTTACCTCAAAAAATTTAGTTAAGGCATATTTTGAGTATTGTGTTTTAAATGTTTTGAGTTACTTGTACTTAAAGCAAACAGACAAAGATATTAATAAATATTGAGTTCATTCAACTTAAAAGAGGTTCTTTGTGCACTTATGTTTTTGAGTAATGTTAACTTAATGCCATGAGAATGGGTAAGCTAAATTTGAAGTCACTGAAACTTAAAATATTTAAATTCATGAACTTAAAAATTGAGGCAACGATTTATATAATTTTTTTTAGTTCTGCTTACTTATTGGGGTTTACATTGAGTAAAAGTATACTGTTACATGGTAACCAATCAGAATCATAGGGCATTGTGGCAACTGAGGAAAAAAATAATTACAGGGATCAAACAATCTCTCAGATAGATAATGTCATTTCAAGCAGATATCAACTCACATATGAAGACATTGAAAAGAGATGAAAGGAAACCAAGAGAACTGGTGAGACAAACCAATCTTATCAATCCAGATTAGCACATTGTCTCCGGAAAAAGAGGGAATTAGATTAAATAATAATACAAAAAATTCTCATTTCAAACAAAATGAAAATTCTCCCATTTGAAGAGGACTATAGGGGAAAAGAAAAAAAGAGAAATGTGCTCTGTCTCTCACTCTCGCAGTGACTACGAGCACATCACGGCGAATGGACAAGATCAGTTCTATTCCCCATGAATACACACTATTTTAGAGGAGACACTGGCCACACACTCGCATTTGGTCAGGAAAGGTCTCCCAGCCTTTTCATCAGCGGTAACCCTCAGCTGTGTCCAATCACTCAGAAAATAAAGCGAAAAAAGCCCCGTTCTTTTTCTTTATATAGATATCCCATCACCTTCCTTTCCATCTCACTGACTATTTCTCATTCCTTCTTGGCGATCCTGTGAGCCGACAGATGTTGATTATTCTATAAATTCTCTGTTTATCTATTTATCTGTCCACCCTTCTATTGACTCATCACTTCCATTTCAGTGGCGTTGTGTGCGGATAAACAGTCCATACGAGGTAGCGAGAGAAAAAGAGAGAGAGAGAGAGAGATTTAAGCCTGAGATCAATGGGAAGTTTCAAAATCAATGCACTAACAACCAGGAAATCAATGAGCTCTAATGAGGATGCCAGTTGCTTCTGTCAAAACAATTAAGAGGTGAAGAAATGTTTAATGAGGGGCATGAGGGAGTGAGAAAATGAAAAAGACGGCAAAAAATAAATGACTTGAGGACGTGCTATTCGATTAATCAACAAAAACAGGTTCACGGTTAGCATTTGACACAACTCATGCCATGTTTGATGCTTGACAAATTAGAGATATCTTTCTAAAATGATTACGAGCTTTCGCCATTTAGACGAAAACCGCGCAATCGACTGCGTTTTGATGGAGTCTGTCCTGAATGTACTGTGACTGAGGGAGGAGGATGGAAAAAGGGGGCTAATTTGGGGTCAATCAATCAATACCACCCACAGTCTCTCTCTCTCTTGTCTTGTTCATTGTTGAAGGCAATCAATAAAAAATCCCACAGCTTGTCGATCGCTGAACATACAACTAATCACATACTCACACACACTGACAAAGCCGCAATTAACCTATTGATTGAGAAGATGTGCAAACACGAGTACACGCGTCCATACAAATACTTGTGGGACTGATGTCAGTTAAGGCTAATTTCCTTGTTGTCAACTGCGCACATCCTTCTCCAGCTCAAAGAGTGTTTAGATAATGTGTTCATGTCGTTTAATTCACTACGCTACAAATGCTATTTAAAGCTGTATTACAATTTTCACAAGGATGAGTCTGTGATCATCACATTAGAGCAGGCCAGTCACTGTACATTAGCATGACTGTAAAATATTTCATTATATTAAAAAAAACAAACTAATCTCAATTAACATGTCTGCCGCTTTTAGTAATGGCAACTTACAATGGGTATTAAAATAAATCAGATCGTGGCATTTAAACAACTTTTAAGTCAAATCAGATGTTGTATTAGCTGCACTGTTAAAAATGGAATATTCCGGCAGCTGAGGCAGCAAAAAAAGTATGTAAAATAATGTAAAAATAACCATTACATAAAATAATGAAGTGGAGCGGTGGCTCAGTGGTTAGCACTGTGGCCTCACAACAAGAAGGTCGCTGGTTCGAGTCCAGGCTGGGCCAGTTGGCATTTCTGTGAGGAGTTTGCATGTTCTCCCCGTGTTCGTGTGGGTTTCCTCCGGGTGCTCCGGTTTCCCCCACAGTCCAAAGACATGCGCTATAGGTGAATTGAATAAACTAAATTGTCCATAGTGTTTGGGTGTTTCCAAATACAGGGTTGCGGCTTGAAGGGCACCCGCTGTGTAAAACATTGGCGGTTCATTCCGCTTGGGCGACCCCTGATTAATAAAGGGACTAAGCAGAAGAAAATAGAATGAATGAATAAAACAATGAGAATATTCTGGCGGCTGGGGTTCCAAAAGAATGTTTGTAAAATAACCGTCCCATAAAAAACAAGAACATTCCGACAGCTGGGGTGCTGAAAAAATATGGAAAATTATGGAAAATAACTGGTATTTTCTGGCAGCTGGGGTGGCAAAAGTAGTATATAACCATCCATAAAAAAGCAGGAATACTCCTACAGCTGGAGTTCCAAAATCATTACGTAAAAACTGTCCCTTGATAAATGTAGTATATTTCCATAAAGTCGAGTAAAGGAGGTCGAGCCTTCTCATTTATAGCTCCTAAACTCTGGAATAGCCTTCCTGATAACGTCCGAGGCTCAGACACACTCTCCCAATTCAAAACTAGATTAAAGACCTATCTGTTCAGTAAAGCATACACTTAGTGCACCACTTAGGGGGCTTCCACACAGGTTATGCATCTTGCTGATATACACTGTGAACATCAGCTACGCTAATTATTTTCTTTATTCTCCATTTCCACCTGGGGATACTCTTCCCGAGGCCCCCAGACTATGCAGAGTCACTGATTCGATCCAAGACCAACGACGAGATGATCCCAAGGTTTCCATATCCTGGACCTGGCCGAATCCTGAACAACTACTGCGATGGTCATGGAGGAGTGGAACATGAGACTGTTTCCTATGACGCTCCAGAGACAGACGAGTCTTCGCTGAGGCCAGCTTCCAGCCTCCGCCACTGAGACTGCAGCTCTGCACAAGACGTTTGGCCAGCGGAGAAATTAAAATGGTCGTGCCCAACTGAGTCTGGTTTCTCTCAAGGTTTTTTTTCTTCACTTCCGCCTTTAGTGAAGTTTTTTTTCCCTCTCCGCTGTCGCCACTGGCTTGCATGGTTCAGGATCTGTAGAGCTGCGCATCGATGGATTTGCTCTTCAGTGTTTGGACTCTCAGTAGTGATTATTAAACCACACTGAACTGAGCTAAACTGAACTGAACTTGAACACTACAAACTGAACTACACTGTTCCTATTTACTATGACCTTTTATGTGAAGCTGCTTTGACACAATCTACATTGTATAAGCGCTATACAAATAAAGGTGAATTGAATTGAATTGAATTGAATTGAATTAATTAGAAATGACTTATAACTGTAATTTTACATAATATCTTCTGTAACTATATTCATTTTAATGTTTAAAAATGATATTTAATTTTCTGATCAACTGAAAAGTCTTATTTTATTGCAGTCTCTGCTTCAGTCTTCAATCACTTCTGCTCTGAAAACAACAACGATTGTCACCTCACAAAGGCGAAGCAAATATCGCTCGTTTAGGCAACTCACCCATTTATCTTTTTGAAAGCTCTCCATAGTTTGAGGTTTGTTGGTTTTTGACAACATGTTCTCAGACAATTGTATTATATCTTATTACATTTAAATGCAGTCATCTAGATGACTTGTTTAGTGAGCTTGATTTAAAAATGTGGTGTTTACTTTTTATTTGGATATTCTTGATCAAAGAAAGAAAAAAGGGTAAAACATCATTCAAAATTAACAATTTTTAAACAAATAGTTTGTCAACTGTAATTTGTGTAAACTCACAATAACAAGAAAACCTTCCTTTGCCAGATGAAGAAAGTAAACATGGTGGTTTCTGCTTTTTCGGTCTTCGTGAACTTCCTTCTTAGGTGAGTTACAAAAAATCAGCACTTTTAAGTAAAAGAATTCAAACTAAAATCAAATATTCACAGATTATTTAATCTGTATGAATCCAATGGTCTTTCCAGTTGTGTTTGAATCCTATTGTAAGGTCTTTCCAAAGAACTGTATCCTTCTTTCTGTTAATACACGACACATCCTTGCATAAATGAATTACATCAAACTGGAAATTCCTACATAATTGCTCAGATTTTTTCAGGATCTAGCTATTTATTTTAGTTGCAACTGGTGTTAATGAAGAGCACAGCTCATGGTTGCTTGGCAATATCAGACACCACCATTAGAAAATGAGTTTATGAGTGATTTGGGGGGAGGGGAGGGGGGGGGGTGAACAGAGCAGCTGCTTTTTACACACATTTGAGCAATTTTAATTTGGCCCTTTAGGAATAATCATTCATTCATTCGTTTTCTTTTCAGCTTAGTCCCTTTATTAATCTGGGGTTGACACAGCGGAATGAACCGCCAACTTATACAGCATATGTTTTACGCAGCGGATGCCCTTCCAGCTGCAACCCATCACTGGAAAACATCCATACACACTAATTTACACACATACACTACGTACAATTTAGCTTACCCAATTCACCTATACCACATCTTTGGACTTCTGGGGGAAACCAGAGCACCCAGATAAAACCACGCCAACACGGGGACAACATGTAAACTCCACACAGAAACGCCCAGCCGAGAAACTGACCCAGCCGAGACTCGAACCAGAAACCTTCTTTCTGTGAGGTGATCGTGCTACCCACTGCGCCACCATGCAGCAGTAGGAATAATCAATCTACAAAAATTTACATTCTATTATCATTTGCTCACCCAAAAGTTGTGCCCAACCTTTGTGATGCGATTCTGCAAATAAGTGTAATTCAAATGAATTTACATATTCTCATTGTATGGAAATGTTTATGTATTTTTTTAAAGTAAGCATGATATTTTCCTTCTTGCTTGGCCCTAAACATACACATTATTGGAGACTTCTATGGTTATGAGAACTAGCCACTAGGATAGTTCCCCTTTAGCCATTTTCCAAGTTGCATTCACACCGTCAATAGGAACTGACAAGATGACGTAAGCAGGCCACTGCATCATCAAATGTGGCAAATTCAATAAAATCAACAACTGGAAGATAAAAGAGATGTGTAATAAAGGAGATGGAATGTAGAAGTAGACGTTATTGGATTGAAAGAGCAAAAGTAGGACTAAATCACCAATGAAATACTGAGAAAAAACACAATGCCACTGACAAACGCAATTAAATGTAAATAAATGTAAAAAAAAACAAAAAAACTGTATACGCTGCTAACATTAGCTTCCTGTTTTGCATCTTGTAAAACTTTTAAAAATGTTTTTATATGGCACACATTCACCCAATCAGTGTACACTTAAATCACTGGTCATTCCTGTTGTGTTGGTTTGAATATAGGATAATTAATTTCCCCCAAATTCCATTCCTAAAATCATTTCAAGCTTCTGCAGTGTGAATACACTAAACAGCCTGCCAACAATTTTAGGAACTATGAAATTGTTCCTTCAAAAGACCTTACTGACATGGAAAAAACTGAATTCCTGCAAATTAGTTGGTTATTCATCGAAACTCAAATCCAATACTTTCAAAAACTGTCATTAGAAAGTGTTTTAGTATAAGGTCACTAATAAAAATTATTTAGTATAAGGTCCTGTCTTCTAGCTGTTTATTAAGTCTAATATCACATCACTGTTTCCAGGTCCAAGCTCCAGAATACAAACAACAAACTAATGAAACAAACAAACTAATAAACACTGACAGTGTACTGTGATATAAGGACTCTAACCTTTATATCCATGCCATAGATAGTCAGACAGTGACTCATCTTATATGTATCTTTATAAAAATGTGATACAAATAAAAAGTGTTGAGTATTCTCAATTGAAACAAGCAGTGGATTTGGAACAGTATTCATGGTCAATACTTTGTTACAAGGTGACATGAATCATGACAGTCATGTCTAAAAAATGAAGTAGAAGCATTATTAATGTTAAAAATATAAGTAAAAGTAGCCCAAGCTTTTTTAAGTAGCTTTCTGTGAGAAACAGTGTGTAAATGAAGACAGAACTTTTATTTTTAGGTTAACAGTACCTTTAAGACAAAGGTGTTGTTGTTTTTTTTTTTTGTTTTTTTTTTTTTCTCCAGTTTTTAGATGTCCCAGTGGCTGATCCCAAAACTGCTTTTAAAAATGCCCTTTATTGTCCTTCAAAACTTCTGCAGAAACAAGGAGGAGTGTTTGGAAAGAAGCCAAAAAGGGCCCAAGGATATAATAAGAAAAGAATGGAATAAAGTTGAAGAGCACATCACTGGCCTGTATGAGAATATGGCACTGAAGAGACCCCTTCTCCTAAAAAAATGTGAATGTGTTGAGTTACCCAGAATCACACACTGACTTAAAAAGGCATTTATGGCTAGATCATGGAAAAGTTTAATTTATTCACAAAAATGTTTTCATTATCAATTTCAACATACTGTACCAACCAGCCAACATACCAACCAACATTCCAACCAGCCAACATACCAATCAGCCAACATACCAACCAACCAACATACCAACCAGCCAACATACCAACCAACCAACATACCAACCAGTCATCATACCAACCAACATTCCAACCAGCCATCATACCAACCAGCCAACATACCAACCAACCAACATTCCAACCAGCCAACATACCAATCAGCCAACATTCCAACCAGCCAACATACCAATCAGCCAACATACCAATCAGCCAACATACCAACCAACCAACATACCAATCAGCCAACATACCAACCAGCCAAACATACCAACCAGCCAAACATACCAACCAGCCAAACATACCAACCAACCAACATACCAACCAACCAACATACCAACCAGCCAACATACCAACCAGCCAACATACCAACCAGCCAGCCAACAAACATACCAACCAGCCAACATACCAACCAACCAGCCAACAAACATACCAACCAGCCAACATACCAACCAACCAACAAACCAACCAACCAACCAACCAACAAACAAACATACCAACCAGCCAACATACCAACCAACCAACCAACCAGCCAACATACCAACCAACCAACCAACCAACCAACCAACCAACCAGCCAACATACCAACCAGCCAACATACTAACCAGCTAACATACCAACCAGCCAACATACCAACAAGCCAACATACCAACCAGCCAACATACCAACAAGCCAACATACCAACCAGCCAACAAACATACCAACCTGCCAACATACCAACCAACATACCAACCAACCAACATACCAACCAGCCAACATACTAACCAACCAACATACTAACCAGCCAACATACCAACCAACCAACCAACAAACATACCAACCAGCCAACATACCAACCAGCCAACATACCAACCAGCCAACCAACAAACATACCAACCAGCCAACATACCAACCAGCCAACATACCAACCAACCAACATACCAACCAACCAACCAACCAACCAACATACAAATCAACCAACATACCAACCAGCCAACATACCAACCAGCCAACATACCAATGAAATTAAGATGAAATTATAAAATAAACTGGAAGATCAAAATAATACTATATATTTTTAAAATTTATTTTGGGTTTTTTTCATATATGGTATTTTTTTAATGTCTTTTAAACAACAATATCCTCCCTTGAACTGGAATCAGCTATGACACATAAGGTGCATATAGTTTGTCCAGTGTATTTGTGATGTCCATGTAAAATATATAAATAAAATATTATTGTTAAAACCAACAGGAAAAAAAACAAGGAGACAATGACTTTGTTCACATATTTGGTAAAAAAAAGAAGAAAAAAAACTCAGACTCCATTACAGCATGCCGTTTTCTCCACTGAGATTCAGACTGTCCCATTTTGATTTGTGCAAAACTAGATTTATTCATTTTGCAAGCAATATTTGAAACAAATGGATTTCCCACTGTATTACTTCCTTCATCTCACAATCAGATTTAGCAGGTCAGTATGAACAACACATCAAAATCATGCAAGAAAAATGCAACAACACATTATCTCCTAAATTATAAAGTGATCTTACTTTCAAAATAGCGCACAAACTGCACATAAACCACATGAACAAACATAAATGAACCCACTTTCAAGGTCCTATTTATGTAAGTTTGAAAGACTTTTTTAGAGAAATACTTTTTTAGGGTTGATAAATTTGTAAAACAGAGCAATCATAATAAAAAAAATGCTTTCATTCCTATAATAAAACACAATTATCAGGTTATATGACCTCAATCATTTTATTCAGTTATACAGTGCCCTGCATAGATCCCATTTTGAAAATTAAGGCTGGTTTCTTGAACATGACAATGAGTTCACTGTACTCAAATGGCCTCCACGTTCATCAGATGTCAATCCAATAAAGCACCTTTGATATGTGGTGGAACGGAAGATTCACATCATGAATATGCAGCTGACAAATTTGCAGCAACTGTATGATGCTATGTCAATATGGACCAAAATCTCTACGAGTACCTTGTTGAATCTATGCCACGAAGGATTAAGGCAGTTCTGAAGGCAAAAGGAGGTCCAACTCAGTACTAGTAAGGTGTACCTAATAAAGTGGTAGTGGAGTATTATGGTGCATTGGAACAAAACAGATTTATTAAACAGAGAAATGTATAATAATAATATTTTTCAACATACGTCTTTAGAAATAGAAAGATAATACATTTAAATTCAAGCAAAATGTGACAAAAATAAATTACAAACTACAAAATTTTAAATATGTATTTTATATTTTACCCTAACAAACAAATTGTGTACTTTTTTTTAACCATTATCGTAATTTATTTAGTTAGATTAGCTCCAGATTTGACTTGAGTAGTGACTAATCTAATGTTTATGCACGAATATCTAATGTTTATGCCACAGCCACATCACCCTGCAGCCCAAGACCGGTTACTCACCGAAGCTAAGCAAGGCTGAGCCTTGTCAGTACCTGGATGGAAGACCACATGGAAAAACTAGGATGCTGTTGGAAGTGGGGTCTTTGGGTGTGTGGCATACATGATAAATGGGCTATATAAAATGCACATTACATTGCAAAAATATTATTATAAAGGATCCTGTAGAAAATATTAATCTAAAAGAAAGATCTGAGATGCTGAGCAGTGTATATTCAAATAAAATCCTGAAATCTGAAAAGCATGCAATCTGATTCACACATTAGTTGACATGTGCATCACAGGAAGAAAACTTCAGTACTAGACAAAGCAACTGCAATACAGTCACTAGAGCCCACTCATTATTGTCAATTTATGTAAGCAAAAAGATGGCACAAACGTCAAAAGAGCTTTTACTGCATTAACACCATGGCGTAATTACTGTAATTACAAGATGATAACACGTGACTTCACTCACATCCTTTCACTCACGAATGGGTTTCTATGGCTACACTCTCAATGGCTAAATTATTGTGCAGTGGTCCGATGGTACAGCAGTCACATGCTACAAGTATAGCAGCTCTCAAAACATTCAGTTTATAAGTTATAATTACACAGACATGACCAAATATCAGAAACAAAAAGAAATTTGTAATATCTACATTTGTTGTTAAAATTTGGTTATTTATACATTGATTTACAATATTAATTAAATGATGTGATTTTTGTATATACGTTTTGAGAGTTGAAAAACAAAAAGGTTTTAAGTCTAAGTTGCCAAAATCTCAGAGGCCAAGGGGAGTGATATTACAGCAAGTTTAAATTCAAGAGCTCATAAACATATCTCTGTTAAAGTAATGATTCAGAGGCATTTTATGGAAAGTTAAAAGAAAGGAAAAGAAAGAAAAGGAAAGGAAAAAGGTAAAGAAAAAGCAAAGGAAAAGAAAAAGGAAAGGAAATGGAAGACAAGGAAAGGAAATGAAAAAGGAAAAGAACGGAAAGGAAAAAAGAAAAAGGAAAAGCAAAGTAACGTAGCGTAACGTAAAGTAACGTAAAGTGAAGGAAAGAAACGGAAAGAGGAAAAGAACAGAGAGGACAGAAAACAGGAAATAGAAAGGAAATAGGAAAAGAATGGAAGGGGAGCAAATGAAAAGAATGGAAGGAAAGGAAAAGAAAGGAAAAGGAAAGGAATGGAAAGGAAACGGAAAGGAACGGAAAGAAAACGAATAGGAACGGAAATGAAAAGGAATAGGAAAGGAAGGAAAGGAACGGAAAAGTAAGGAAAAGAAGGGAAGTGGAGGAAAGGAAAGGAAGGGAAGGAAAAGAAAGGAAGGGAAGGAAAGAAATGGAAAGGAATGGAAAAGAAAAGGAAAGGAAGGAAAGGAACGGAAAAGGATAAGAAGGGAAGCAGAGGAAAGTAAGCGAAAGGAAAAGGAAAAGGAAAGGAAGGAAAGGAAAGGGAAAAAAAGGAAAGTAAAGGAAGGGAAGGGAAGGAAAGGGGAGGAAAGGAAAGGAAGGGATCGAAAAGGAAAGGACAGGAAAGGAAAAAGGAAAGGAAGGGAAGGAAAGGAAAGAAAAAGGAAAGTAAAGGAGGGAAGGGATCGAAAAGGACAGGACAGGAAAGGAAAAGGCAAGGCAAGGAAAGAAATGAAAAAGAACTTGAAATAAATTTTTCTATAGTTAAACATAGTTAAAAAAAATATTTTAAATGTGAAATACATTTATAAATGCATAAAAACTTTGTTGAAGCATCCATCTTGAAATTGACAAAATTAGGCCTCAAACAACAGTTTTATTAATGGCAACATTGCATATTATTTCAGACACACTAATCTATACGTTGATGTTATTACAATAGCTGCTATTGGTCTGGACCACAGAAAAGTGATACTAATGTTTCCTGAAATAATGTGTTTGAATACCCACCTTAATCCTACCTAAAGTTAACATCTTCACTGGACAAACTATTTCACTTTTATTCTTATCTTGAAGGCGCAGTGCGTAATTCTTTCACTAAAATATCCAAAAAGTGTAAATTGTACTTACATTATCCAAATCTTTTGAAAAATGTTAAAATCCAGATAAATAAGCTATTTTAATTTGTGATAAGAATGTTTATAAATGTTTATAGAAAACAGGGAAACCCCACAGATGACTTAATATGTTGTACATTTTATAAAGCTGCACATAGAAGCATTATAACAGAAGCTTAAAAACATTTAGTATGATAAAACAGCAAAGCTTCTTCCCAATGTGATCAAGGCTAGAAGAAAAGGAAGTAGTTGACTGGGGCATAATAAAAGCTCTGCTTCTTTTGTGTGATGTCATGCTTGTTTCTCATCAGGCTCGCTTCAACACCTTTCAGCCTTAAGCCACTTTCACAGTATGAGAAATTTGCAGAGGAAAAGCAGCAAGTGACCATTCATTTCATTGGAGTGCCGGCAATTTTCTGGCGACCTTCATTTACGTGGGTGATAACAAAGACTATATAAAACACAAGACATGCCACTCATACGGTTTTGAATAAGGTAAAGAGTAACAGTCAATATGGCGAAGGAAGCCCCGCCTACTAGTACAGGTGACAATCATCGATTGCTATAGACTGACGTTTTAAAATACGCCTTTGTTTGTTGAGAATACTCGCCCTCTAGTGGTGAAAATGACATGTGCCTTTAAGAAAAAGCTGCAAGATTTTAAATCCAAAAAAGCTCCTTTTTTATATTTCCTTTTGATTCTTTTTTCATTCAGATCGACTAAGGTTTTAACATGAAGACTAATAAGTCTAAATGAGGAATCAATCCAATTATAAACTGACTATTTGGGTCAGCTACTAGATACCTACCCAACTAACAAGCTCTTCTACTCGTGCCCTTTCTTTTGTCCCGTCCTCTGCCTCTCTACACTGAGAATAATTCATACTGTGCTTGGTATTTATAAAATGGCGTTTTCAATTTCATAAACAACACTGCAAAGGGACGCAAAGATGATTACAAAGGATTTCTCCATATACAAAAAAGAGCCAGGCTTTAAAAAAAAAAAAAAAAAAAAAAAAAGTGAAAATGGAGAGAAAAGCCTTGGAAATGCTTTGCTTTAATGTGTTTGTGTGTGTTCGGGGATGATCACACAAAACAAACAAACAGTACAAATTCCCCTGGGGCCAGATGTTTAAGCAATTTAGGGACAGCCGGTCAGTGAATAAATGAATGTGGACAAAGAAATCGGAACCAGATTACATGTTCTTGATCCCTACAGTGAAACGAGAGAGAGAGAAAGAAATGAAAAAGAGGCATTTGAGGCTGTGGGGAAGCATCCAGAGATCATTTTTCCTCAAATAAGCGTCTGCATCCAGTGCCTTTCATCCCTCTCAGCTGAGAGCCTTGTTTTCAAAGCGGCTCTGCCTTCTTTTGCTCTCTCCCCCCCTTTCACGCTGCACTTTTCTTATGTTTTTTGTTTTCTTGGTCATTTTCTTTCTTGTAACAAATGAACAGCCCAGAATATCTGGACTTGTGCTGGGGGTAAAATAAGGAGAAAATGTAAGGTTTTCTGGTATACACCCCCTCAAAAACAACATTCAGTGCAGGTTACTATCAGCTTGCAATCAAGAATCAGACAACATTCGGTAAAAACAACATTTTAGATTTTTTGTTCATTTTCTTTCTTCTTACAAATAAACAACCCAGATTATCTGAACTCGCGCTGGGGGTAAAATAAGAAGAACATGTAAGGTTTTCTGGCAAAAACAACATTCAGTGTGAGCTACAATCGGCTCACAATCAAGATCAGACAACATTTGGTCAAAACAACATTTTTGTTTTTGATTTCTTGGTCATTTTCCTTCTAAATAAATGACCCAGAATATCTGGAATGTGCTATGTGTTAAAATAAGAAGAAAATGTGAGATTTTTCTGCTGTACAACCCCTCAAAAACAACATTCAATGCAAGTTACTATTGCCTGACAATAATCAGACAACATTCGGTAAAAACAACGTTTTGGTTTTGATTTCTTGGTCATTTTCTTTCTAAATAAATGACCCAGAATATCTGGAATGTGCTATGTGTTAAAATAAGAAGAAAATGTGAGATTTTTCTGCTGTACAACCCCTCAAAAACAACATTCAATGCAAGTTACCATTGCCTGAAAATAATCAGACAACATTTGGTAAAAACGACGTTTTGGTATTGATTTCTTGGTCATTTTCTTCCTAAATGAATGACCCAGAATATCTGGACTGTGCTAGGGGTTAAAATAAGAAGAAAATGTAAGATTTTCTGCTGTACAACCCCTCAAAACAACATTCAGTGCGAGTTACTATTGGCTCACAATAAACTATCAGGCAACATTCTGTAAAAACAAGATTTTTGTTTTTGACTTCTTGGTCATTTTCTTCCTGAATGAATGACCCAGGAAATATGAACCATGCAAGAGAACAAAATAAGAAGAAAAATGTAAGGTTATTTGTGTGTATTTTTAAGGCCTGTGATTAGATTAGATTCAATTTTGTCATTACACATGTACAAGTACAAGACAACGTACATTTCAGAATAAATAAAAGTTTTCAGGCACAAGAAATTATAATATTTATTATTATATATATGAATAAATTACTAATATTTATTTAATATTTAGATTTATTTTATAGGTTTAACAAAGATAAATTGTATTTAGCTGTTTAAACGATAAAGGCTATGGTGTGTTATTTTACATTTGATTGTTCAGTTTCAGTAGCTGTTTGTTTCATATATTTTATGTAGATGTGTTCGCCCTACAAAATCCTAGAAATCAATCTATTAATGGATTCTTTTGCTTTTCAAGTCATCTGGTGAAATTGTATAACCATTGTAAAACTAAATATCGCAATGTCATTTTTTCCCCATTATGTTACAACCCTAAAGTATACCAGAAGATACTTTTTCCTGGTCATCTTGCTAATCATCTTTTCTTTCCATATGGCTCTCATCAAGGTCATCTTGAAGAATAAACTACAGCTAAAGTATGTATTGTTACACCTGTATTCAACAGATGAGTCTTCTCAGCTCATTCATTATTTGTTTGCATGCAGACAAGTTCTACTATGTGACATACTGTATATCTTATTGTTATTATTTCTGTGCAGAGCAAATTGAGGTCTGTGAATTTGTTCACCTTTCTCAATTGTGTGTCAGATTTATATTTTGTAGCCATTTCTGAAGAGTGCATTTTAAGAGAATCTTCTGAATGTGAAGAAAAGGTAAATCTACTGTAAATGTAGAAGTATGGTTACTCTCTTTACCTTCTTTACCCAGATTCTTTAGATTATTTAAATGATCTTTACACTAAGAAACAACGGGATCTTTGAAAATAAAACCTGCACTAAAGGATCTATAAGTGGCCCAAAATATGGCTATAATGTAATGGCTATTATGAGCTGACCTTTGGCTTTTGTCTTTTTCGGTAACACTTTACAATAAGGTTGTATTAGTCAATGTATTTACTAACATTAACAAACAAATAACAATACATTTATTAAAGCATTTGTTCATGTTAGTTGACGTCAGTAAATGATTTGTTCATTGTTAGTTTGTTAACTCACAGTGCATTAATGTTTACACCCATGAATGTGGATGTCAAGAACACTGTGAAACCCAACAATAAAATGCCTACATGAAATAAATTAGTTTAACTTATAATTTTTTTAAAACTGACTTTGACTTAATGAATGCTAGAAGCAATACCAAACCATTTGAGTAGCTATATAATTATTTGGACCTAATTTGTTCTATTAACTGAACTCATATCGATTTGATAACTGAACTTAAAACGTTTAAGTTACTATTACTCTAAATGTTTCATGATATCAACACAAATAATATATGTGTGCATGACTCAATATATACAGTTGAAGCCAGAATTATTAACCCTCCTTTGAATTTTTGTTTATTTTTAAAATATTTCCCAAATTATGTTTAACAGAGCAAGGAAATTTTCACAGTATGTCTGATAATATTTTTTCTTCTGGAGAAAGTCTTATTTGTTTATTTCGACTAGAATAAAAGCAGTTTTTATTTTTTAAAACCATTTTAAGGTCAAAATTATTAGCCCCTTTATATATTTTTTTCCATAGTCTACAGAACAAACCATCATTATACAATAACTTGCCTAATTGCCTTAACCTGCCTTAACCCAATTAACCTAAATAAGCCTTTAAATGTCACTTTAAGCTGTATAGAAGTGTCTTGAAAAATATCTAGTAAAATATTATTTACTGTCATCATGGGTAAAATAAAATAAATGAATTATTAGAAATTAGATTTCAAGACTATTATGTTTAGAGATGTGTTGAAAAAAATCTTCTCTCCGATAATCAGAAATAGGAGAAAAAGATAAACGGGTTGGGGGGCTGATAATTCTGACTTCAACTGTATGTAAGTTTACAGTACTTTACGGTACAGACCATTTTTTTCAAAACCTAAATGCTTTGCCGCAATCGGTTTCCTCAAGAAATCAGAGTTAACTTATCGGGTTTTACAGTGTACATTAACTAACATTAACTAATGAAACCTTTTTGTAAGGTTTGGCCCTTTTTTTTAACTTAGTTTTGTAAAAATATGAAGAATGAAGATTGTAATCATTCAAACTATCTGTATTATCGCCAGTATCAAATAGGAAAAAGTAAAAATCCCATACCAATGAGTAAGGCCTTTTATTTTGGTTTCTCTTAATTCACTAAATGGTAACACTTTAGTTTAGGTCACAATTCACAGTGTTAACAAACCATTAACTAACACTACTAGCTTAATAAGCTACTAATTACTTGTTTATTAATAGTTAGTAAGGTATAAGTTTGTGTTTAGGGTTTGGATATTAGGAATGCAGAATAAGATCATACTTTATAACAGTTAATATCTTAATTATAGCCAGGCAATAAGCCACTGGTAACTAGCATGAATTTCGACCTAAACTAAAGTGTTACCCACTAAATATCCGCCTACATTTGTCTGTACTTAATCAATAATTATGATCACTACAATCACTGTAATATTGTCTAATGTTCTACACACAAATGCTGTATTTACTGCATAATAATGTCTTGAGTTGCTTACGAATATGATTTCATAATAAAAGTGCAAAATAAATAAGAGTATCCACACCTACTAAACATTAAACTAGCAAAAGCTGTCACCAGGACAATACCATTTGTACAATATAGGTACTACACTTAAACCTATATCTGTATCTTTAGTAGTTTGCACCATTTAAAAAAAAAGACAAAAAGTACCACAGAAAAAATGTGTAATTGCTTTTCAAAGGATGCATCATATTCTTAATTTAATTCTAATTTCATTGTTCTTCCCATACCAAACCACAAATTAAATTAAATTTAAATTCCTGATGGATGTAGATTCCTAAATGACAAATGAGTTAATTCCCCCTCTTAATCCACAACCAAACCTCGGAGCAATCCAAAATGTCTATAGACCAAAGAGAGAAACAGAATGTAGTTTCAAAAAGCAGATAACAGAAAATGCTCCACACTTAGGGTGAAAAATTCTCCCTAAAAACTCCCATCAAAGAGAAAATGCCCGCTAAACAGCCCATCTGCGACTGATGAGGCAGCAGCACAGGCCAGATAAAGGGATGTCAGCCAGACCTGCTGCTCTGCTTCAGTGAGAGAACACACAGATATACTTTTGGATCATGCCCACGAGGAGAGAGTGGAGTAATTGTTTAAATGGGTTACAGGACGGGGGTGTTCAGACAAAGAAAAAGGAAAAAATGAGGGGGAAATATGACAGCCTGAAAGTAATGAGAAGGATTTTAGAGGAAAGAAAACTGAATTAGGGAATTTAGAAGAGCCGTTACATTAAATTGTGCTTATATAAAATGCTTTTAAACGTCATGGTTTTAAGTTTTGAAAATGCTTTAAGACCCTCAGAGCATTAAATTTTTTTTATCATATTATTAGGTGATTTTTAAGTGAAAAAGTTCTGATCAAAATACCTTTTGTCAAATTATCTATGAAGTTATATTAGTCAAATAAAAAAGTTTTTCACATGACTGAAACATTTCTAGGACTGACTCTTATTGATCAACGTTTATGTTCTTTTAATGAAACCATGCAGAATTAAAAGTGTATTATCATGTGAAAGCAAAAGTTTATGGAAGTAAACTGTAATCATAAGAAATGCTTTATTATTCAGTTTACAGAATAATACGCATGTCATTTTAAAACTGCTTTGTAATAAATGTACACGTAGGTTTCATACCTTTGAAATTTTCAAAGAATTACTCATTTTGAGCACTGTTCTTGATCAATCATTGAGTTATACATTCAAAGCCATTTCAATTCCTTTTATTAAAGTGAGGTTAGGGGTAATTACCAAATTATATGCTCCTATAATTCTCATGCCATGACATCTATGAAATCAATTCATAATGGGATATATGAACAGCTAGTGTTTTTCAGCTAATGGTGAACTTCTGGTGAAAGCTTTATGTGACTGTTTTCAAGTTCATAAACGTCCTTTTACAGCATCGATGTTGTAATTTGATTCAAATATAATCAGTTAACTTATGCATCCATTTGGTTGTTAAAGTGTAAAAAGAGACGAAAGACGTTAGCCACAGGTTAGTGCAAAAACTCCATTGAAAACACTGGGGTAAAATAATTTCCATATTTTAAAGACATGGCACAGAAAAATAGAATTTAATCAATTTAATCTTAAACGCAGCAATTTTGTACGGGATGACAATTAACCGGAAGCTGGCTGACTGAAATTAAAAGTCTGTGTGCATATAACACCATTAAGTTCTCAGTTTGTCTGAATTCAATGTTAGTGCTTATGTAAAATGTAGTTTTTATTATATTCTGTAAACTAATAATGACATTTCTTCTATAATTATAAAAATTTTGTAAATTACATATTTTTTTTGCATAAAACAAAAAAGTGCTGTGGTTTCAGACAGCATTTCTTATTATGTCCAACTGTCATATACTGAACAAAATAGCAAAATAAGACAATTTTTTATTTGGAAGAAATGTTAATCGCAGGCTTACAGCATAAAACAAATCAACACATTTTATTCAAACTCATACTGTATACAAATAGAAGAAACTGACCGTTTTCAAGTGATTTTCCCCATATTTGTGTGTTTCTAGCTTTATGGTTGTGTTGTAATTTGACGTATAACTTGAAATTTCAAAGAATTACTCATTTCAAATTCATAAAAAAAATAAATAAAAAAAACCTGTGTGATTTTGCTGCTGAACACATCCAACAGACTACAAATTATGTTAGGATTCTATTTATAGATTTTAGCTCAGCTTTTAATTCAATTCAGATAGATATTCTCTTGCAAAGATTATACTTGATTTATGAGTGAATGGTGATCTTATTTGGTGGATTAAAGATTTCCCTTTAAATTGTCCTCAAAGTGTAGTTGTTAACGGTTAATGGTGTCTAAAACAATTATTGTAAATACGGGAGTTCCACACGGAAGCATTTTAATCGCCCTTACTTTTTTCTCTTGACACAAATGAACTTATGATCCAAAATTTAGGTTTTAAGCTAGTTAAATGTGCAGATGATATGGCACTTGTTGGCCGGTTGACTAAAACGGCAACAGAGCGAGATACTTTGTACTATAGTTATATAAATTTGCATCAAAACTCGTGGAAAAAGTAGTTCACTGGAGATACATTTTAATAAAACCAAGGAGATGATAATTAGTGGAAATAAACTAGTTCTTACTGAAGGATTGAAACCTCTGGTCCTAGAGGGACAGAGACAGTTGGATGTTTTAATTATTTAGGAACATTTATTGATATTGGATTGACATTTGCTGCAAATTTGGAGTGCATTTAAAAAAAAAAAAGCAATGCAGAGATTATATCTATTTAGGAGGTTACAACAATTTGGTGTGATTCAAGATATTCTGGAGCAGTGTTGGGGGTACTGCGTTATAAGTAACACATGTTACGTATAAATATTATTTTTCCAAAGTAACGAGTAATATAATGCATTACTTTTAAAAATAGCCTATTATTTGAGTTACGTTTTACCTTGCTTAATTGGCTTTCAAATCATATTGTGGATTGAAAATGACCTTAGTCAGGTTGAATTACACACTTAATGAGAGAGCATGCTGCGAGGGAACAGACAGTCGACTCGCACTCATCACCATCATCGGCTCTCCTTCACAGCAGATGAGTCGGTGTACTGTTCTAGTAACTGAATATCTAAGGATATGGGTTTATTTAGAGTCAGATGGAGTATCCGGTATGTTAGTACTTACTGAAGACGTAAACCATTTTACGACAACTCGACCGGTTCACTTAGAAGATCCGGTTAAAACAAACGATTACTTCGCAAATCGCCCATCATCACTTCACACAGTCACAATGGCATGCAGGAGACCTACATTTTTGCAATGGATTCTTGTTATTTTGAACTCATCAAAGAAAAGAAGTGGATTGTTGTTATGTGAAGATTATGTGCAGTAAAACTTTTGACAACTGCAAGAAAGAAAACATCGAAAAAAAAAAAATAGAGTGTGAAGCACTACACCCGCACCCCATTTTAGCTAAACAACAAATGATTGACATCAGTTCACGTTCTCCAGGTAAAACAATTAATTTGACTAAACTAAAGAGAATGGTTATTGCTTTTGTTGTTGAGGAGATGCAGCCACTGTCTAACGTTACTGTAGAAGTGACTACATTTTGTGATATTGTAAGATTATTTTCTCTTTTGGGAAAGGATTTACACATTTATTAAGGCAGTGTGATGAAATCTATTAAATGTATAAATCTCAAAGATTTATTTTGATTTGGGGATGATTTTTTGTCGTCTGTTCGTTTTGTTATTAAACATTTTAAAGGTTTAAAATCTGTTTTTGCTTTAATATAAATAATTTCATGTTAGTACTCTCGGGCTTTATTGCAGTCTTTATCTCAATAGACAGTGATTTTACCCAACTAATAACATAAAACATTCAAAAGTAGCTAACACATGTTTTCATTCATCTGTATATACAGTATGTATAGCTCTGGGTTCAGAAAGCTCTCAAAATATTATTTTAATCCAACATTTTTAAAAGGAAAATGAATGTGTAGGTTATAGGTGGTTTGTTAAATGCAGAGCCTCTCAATAAAAAAAATAGGAAAAAAGACCTGAAAGAGATTAAACCTCAGCCAGGTATACAGAGAAGTAATGGAAAAGTAACTCAAAAGTAATATAATGCATTACTTTCCACAAAAAGTAACTAAGTACCGCACTTAGTGACTTTTTGGGAAAGTAACTCAATATTTTAATGCACTACCTTCAAAAGGAAGTGTTCCCAACATTGTTCTGGAGATAGCATAGAAGAACTTGGTTGAAAGTGTTGTGAGATTTATCATAATTGCATGGTTTGGACTGTTGCCAATTAAGGAAAAGCAAAAGCTATGTCGAGTAGTAAAAATTGCCAGTGCAATTGTAGGTAAAGCATAAAGACAATCAAATGAAATGTATTCAATGAGAATTAAACAGAAAGCACGTGTCATTATTGAAGATTGTTTCAATTCTTTAAGTATAAAATGTCATCTCTTGCCACCAAAAAGACGTTTTAGGCAACCTCAAGTAAAGAAAGAATAAAGAAAATGTCCTACAGCATGTGCTACCTGTCATTAGAATTGTAAATACTGGGGTTTTGAGTATGTCTAGGGTTTTCATTGAGGTTTTAATGTGATTTATGTGATGACAATGAATGTATTTGCGTTGCCTGTTTTTCTGTGATATGTGTAATGTGAACGCTGATGTGGTTGTGTGGTGAAGCCAAAGATAAATTTCCACTTGTGGACAGCAAAGTAAATAAAGAAAGTAAAGTATAGCATGTTTAAAAACGCAATAACATTCAAAGCCTTTTTTAAATACATTCATTAATAAGGACACTAATCAAATACAACACAATTTTTGTTGTTGTTTAGTTTGTCGTAGTTTTATAAATGCATTATACGTGCTAAATTATCTAAAAAAAAGCACTTGTTATGACAGAGAAGATTGTGAGCACTGCAATAAGCTTTATCCGAGCACAAAGGGCACAAACAGCCATTTTTGTGAGCTTTTTCATGTTTTTTTCCTCAGCCTCGGGCTTGCTTGTATCCTCCCTCTCACTCCTGCATCCTCCCCTGCTCACTGGCTAAGATAAGTAGCCAAACTAAATGAGCTGGACAGCCAGCTCTCTACTGCCCAGCGCAGGTCACAAATAAAACTGCACCCTTATGATGGGCCCTAACACCCTCGGTTACCCTGCTGGGGCTTCAAGAGCGGCCCTCAGCTCTCACTCTCCACCTGAGGAGGCAACAAAAAAAAAAACATGGCGCTTACACCTCAATCTTATGGGTTACAACGAAAGTTCATCTAGCAGTTGCAGGGAACTGGGGTGAAGATAAAGGTCAAAGGTTAACTTTCTCCTTTATGTAGGTGTGAGAGAAGCAAATGGAGAATACATTTGGAAACAAAATGGAAGGGAAAATAGTGTGTGTTTCGTAACCAGCTCTGTGTTTATCTTTTTACCCTTTGCCTTTTGATTCGGCTCTGTCTTTTTTCCTCCTTCAACTATCATTTTCTGCGTCCCTTCTCAACCTCCCCCCATCCCCGTACGACCCTGGGGTCATTCATAAGGGCAAGGTCGTCCGTCTGGGGCTGAATCTGAACTCTGACCCCGTCGGCTCATCGTGCTCTAAACACACGCGCGCATTCATAAACGCCGCGCGTGCTCTTTTGTGTATTATTGTGGTCACCTCGATGCTTTCAACGGACACGCAAGTGGCAACAAAATAGAGATCGGTCACACATTCAAACCAGGAGCAAAAGCCACAATCGCAAAGGTTACAGCAGCCGGCGCAATTTATTAGTTGCTGATAGTGAGGTTTCGCTGCGTGCGTTTTACAGCTGCGAATGTGGATAGGCCAATAATATCTGATTTATTACATCTAGATACAATAAATGCATTTTTAATAACCCTTTTCACAGAAACGTCTAAAAATGCCTACTACCATAACGTTAATTTATCTAATAAATAAATAAGCACTAGCATATTCTAGGTAAGGCAAGTTAATTTATATAGCACATTTCATACAGTTGTAATTCAAAGTGCTTTACATAAAATGAATAAAAGAGACAAATATAAACAAATAAAAATCAGTAATAAAAGTGATTAAAACAGGTTAAACATGTTTTAAAAGAATGAAAAAAAAGAGACATTACAATAATTCATTTTTGAGGAATAATAATGACAAAAATTCTCAACTGATCAATGGGATCATATCTTAAATAATAAATAATATAGCAGAATAATATTTCCATTTCTCCCTCCAAGCAAAATATAAAATTGCTAAATAAAACAGAAACTAAGTGTTCTCTAATGCTTGAATAGGCCTATATTTACAGCAATAGCAGCACCAGCATTTTGGTCTTATATGCCTTGATAACATACATTTTGAATTCAACTGCAGGCAGTTTTGTTCTTTTGTGTGAGGAAAATTAGATGGGGCCATAATGCTCCATCTCTGTCCGTTTTAATTGCACCAGTGGTCGTTTGGCCTCTGACCCGCGGGGTCGTGAGTTACGCTGACAGCTGCTTATGAAAAAAAGAAAAGATTGATACCGGACACTCAGTATCTTCAGGCAGTTTTTATAATAATAATAATAATAATAATAATAATAATAATAATAATAATAATAATAATAATAATATGTGCATTCTGAAAGAGCAACACATGATTTCTCATCAAATAAAGGATATTGTGAAAAGGACGACCTATATTGATCAGTCAATAAAGATCAGCGATTTCCTGAAATAGGGAAGACAAAAATCCTGTGCTAAATGCAGTTGAGCCAGTGAGATTATAGTCTAATAAAAGAACATAACCTGCAAGTCTAAGCTATTAAAACAAAAACAGACTAACACAGAGACATGAGGTCTATGCTATTTATTAATTCTTATTTTAGTTTTACATTTGTATGCCCCGTATATTTGTTTCCCGTTTCTTACGTCTCATATACTAATTTATTTAAATATAAGCAATCAGGCGATTAGGCTTTTAACGAAAGTAAAATAACTGATTTACTGCGAAAATACTGTAGATGGGTTATTTAAATAAACTCTTAATCAAAATAATTACATCGTGTTTTCTTATAATAAATGCATGCTTTCATTATAGGCTATTATCTGAGTTTACTCGCTTTTTGTCATTCTTCATTTTGGTTATGACATGACCATATTATTAATAATATTTAAATATGCATTATATCAAGAACCTGACCATTAGCTAAAGAAGAAGTGTTGATTTTAACAACCATAAAATGTTGTTCCCGTTTCCACCGACCAAAACTGCATTATATGATGAAATGAAAGAGCATGTTGTGTTATTCGTAAACGTTTAAGAACAATCTTCTTTATTTTATATAGATAATACTACATTATTTCTATAGTGAATCTTAAAGGCACATTCTATACAGGCTATATAATAATATTGAACAGGCGCTGTATGGGGGAATTATTTTATTTATTTTCTTATGTCTGCATTCAGAAGATTTTTTCGATATGTATCATTTTACTTGCGTTTTATAGCTATTAGTATATTGAACATGCATGTTAAGCGATGGACGTTTTATTATGCTGCGCAATTTGCATATAGCCTACTCCTCGGGTTTCATTTAAAATTAACTGCTTTATAAAGTTTTTCAAAAATGTCCGAGTAGCCTACATAACTAGTCTACAATATAACAAATGGTATGACGTATTGATAATTTAATCATCGTCAATGATATAAGCATAATACGAAGATTTACACAGGCTATTCCAATAAAACACTGGCTGTTTAAATACACATGAATGCAGAGACTAATATAAAACTAATAACGCTATTAAAATATTTTATTTATTATTTTAGTTAGCACTTAAATGAATCGATCAGCATATAGGAAAAATTAGAAATGCATTTTCGTTTTTCTGATATTCAGATAAGATGTTTTATGCAAATATTGTGCAATTTAGACCATCGTTTTGCACTAAAGAGACTGATTTAATTTACGGTTTTACAAAAGCTAAAATATCTCATTTACGATGTGACAAATTAAGCTAAGAACTAACCTACGTTTACCGTAAAAACACACAGAAAAAGAGATACAAGACTTATTTTGAATAACGTGAATTCTGAATGCTGTATTTATATCTTTCTAGATCGGAATGCAGTGGTAACTTGTTTTGTGTCAGCAGTATGAACTATATAAATATTCGTCCTTAAAGCTGCACTAAAACTACATAAACATCTTACAAATTTATGTAACCTAATGCAGCATTTTAATTGATTATTTTAATTTAATCTCTTCCTAATTGCTCTTTCGGCTCCGCGTTAAAAGTGAAGTAAAGCGTTGACTGGTATTAGGCTAAGTCCTAAAGATTTACTGACATTGTATCTTTTGGAGATGTAGGCTACACGGCACCAGTGAAGAGGCTGGTGTTGTGTAGCGTTTCTTTAATATGAGGCCAATAAAAGCTACGTGTGGGTGTGTATCAAGCATGAACTTTGAGAGCATAAAGAGAGCATGTTCAAATATTTGATGAACCATCTTCACAATGTAAACCTGAGAATGTGTCCACCCTTATGTCCACCACTAGAAAACCCAAAGCCATATAAAGAAGAATAAAAGAAAAGTTCACTGTGGAAAAACATGCATAACCAGTTTCTTTGTTTTTCGGGCTCAAGTTTGTTTACTAAGGCAAGAAAGCGTAATGAGATCTCCATTAGCCAACAGCATTCGCGCGCTCATCACAACTCATCAAATCGCGTAGTTACACTTTATAAAAACCTCAGGTGTAAAGAAATATCTTCAGTAAAGCATTTTAAACCAATTATATGTAGAAATCTCAAACATAAAGGCTATATTTCCTCATCGGTCGCGCACCCTGCTGAAGATGAGCTCAGTACAGAAGAAGTGTGTGAACAGCATTGCGAATTCAGTCCCTTTTCTTTTGCACCGGTACTGGCTGCCCTTTTAAAGGCAAAATCTCCACCTCTTAATTGATTTTCTCATAATTAACTCAGTCTGCTCATCGATTTCCCCCTCAGCGGAGATTCAGCTGTGTGGCGGCGGACACTAACGGCCGCGCGATGCTGTTATTACAACGTCGTTATCAAGGATACGCCGACAAACAAATATCGACCATATTGATTACAAAGCTTCCCAAAGGAGTACACATGTGTAGGTCTAGATATTTGTCCACAAGTCAAAAGACAAAACCGAAAGGAAACAATGCTAATGCTAGGATTTAAATCACCACAACGACAGAGCTAGTTTCAGAAAAAAATGTCTGAAGAGTTTTTAAATTCAACTTAAAACCTAGGCTACTTTAGCATTCACTAACCCTTAAAGCGTCACATCCTTGTGATAAAAAAAGTTAGCTATATATATATAGTGTTCATTCAGAAACATACGTTTATGAGCTCCTTCCTCATAATAACAGCAAATGGCTTCGTGATTGCACAGTATAGGCCTAGTCTATATTTGATAACAAAACACCAGTAATTGACACAGTACAGAATGAATGTCAGAAAGCTGCAGTTTTCTACATCGCCACTGTGCACGACTGTAAAACATGAGCACATGCATATTTCACAAAATAGTTTTCAAATATTCCCGCGATGCCCTGCGCCAATTACAGCATGCAGAAGAGCGCGTGCAGTGGCTCAAGAGGCACACCCAGATAAACAAACAGAGAGAAGCGAAGAGGGTTGTCCCATGAATTAATTTCTACCTAATCGATAACAAAAAATCCCCGGTCTGAGCACTGAGCAAGAAATCATTACAGGCATCAACCCTGTCCGCCTCTCTCTTGTGCACGACGGGTTCGAATGCGACAGGACAACTTTAAAGCGTTTTCATTGAATACAAGCAAATAATAAACAAACATATAGTAGGGAAAGATATAAAATAACACGACAGAATGGTGGAAGTAGAGTATGGAAGAGTTATAGATATGAAACAAAAGCTGTCAGTTTGTTTACACCACATTACCGGCGTTTCCATCGATGAACGCGCAGTCTCCAGTCAATCGTACGCGCGAGCTGCTCGGCCACAGCAAAGAGTCGGACACAGCAACACGGGAGAGATGAGTGATATTTGGGGGTGTTTTGGTGGGGGAAATAGAAAAGGAGTCGGGTGAGGAGCCTGAATTTGAAATTAGGGGCAAAAGGTGAGGGGGTCGGGCGGAGGGGGTGCTCGCTGCCCCGCTCTGCCTCCAGCCGTTTCCATGACAGCATGTTGACCGTTGCTGATGAAAATATGAGGTGCGCCTGAATTAGAAAATCTAGTAAAATGTTTTTACTCGTGGTTTCACCCTTGTTCGTTTTCTCCAAAAATGTTTTATTTTAGGCTTGACTGAGAAAAATGAAGCTGCCATCTATTGGTGAAATTACTAAATTGCGCACAAAAGGCGGGGATTTCACAGCAGGCCTATCTCCTACGGTGTTCTAAGCTGACTGGTGTAGCTGCTCTACAGTTCAGTTTACACCTTGTGATTTAGTAACAGTTTAATTTGTATAATTTCATTTGTGGGTATAAAGCATTATCTTTAATTAAAGGAATATTTAACCCACCACCCACCCCCAAAAGGCTGTTAATTGACTCACATTTAGATCATCCAAGATGTTGAAGCATTTATTTCTTCGGTATAACATTCAAAAAGCTTTTTTTCTAAGTTGAAAACTTGGTAATTTATAAAATAAAAGTCTTAAATTTACTTTGATAGTAAAAAATGAGTGGCTCCTGTCACTTCATCATGGCCTTTGTTTTGAATGTATGTTTTTTTGGAGGTGGGGTTGTTTTTTCTTGTTCTCACATCATTCTTTTTTTTTTTTTGGCTTAGTCCCTTTATTAACCAGGGGTTGCCACAGCGGAATGAATCGCCAACTTATCCAGCATATATTTTATGCAGCGGATGCCCTTCCAGCGGCAACCCATCACTGGGAAATATACGCACCCACTCACACACATACACTACGGCCAATTTAGCTTATTCAATTCACCTGTACCGCATGTCTGTGGACTGTGGGGAAACCGGAGCACCCGGAGGAAACCCACGCAAACGCAGGGAGAACATGAAAACTCCACACAGAAATGCCAACTGACCCAGCCGGGGCTCGAACCAGCAACCTTCTTGCTGTAAAGTGATCATGCTACCCCCTTTGCCACTGTGATGCCCGTTCTCACTTCACATTTGAAAAAAACTTAATGTTCTGCAAAGTCATCTAAATCTTGAACTGTCTTGCTGTGAGAAAATGAACAATACTTTTATAAAATATAAAAGGCTGACTACTCCTACTCCTCAACAGACACACAGACTAAATTTAGTTCTTCAGCACCATGGACGGAACTCTAAATGAACCACCCATAACACTCCTGAATACACTTTTCCCTTTATTTTCGGATCTAATGAAACAACAGCAAAAACAAATCTTACCTCAAATGAAAGCAGCATTTATAAACTCCCAGGGCCACAAGTTCTACTGCAAACTGTAAATGAGCAGCGACTACCTTCAAGGCCTAAAATACGTCCGAGACCCTGCCGGTGTCCAATGGACTCTCCTCTTTACACATTTTACAGCTTTCGAAGTCAGTTTTTCTTCAAGAGCAGCCTGGGAATTTATATATTTGGTCCAGTGATCAGCTCCTATTAAGAACAGAGAAACACCAACATTTCAGTGATCCCCGTTTATTTCCTGTGAACCGAAAACATTTTTCCGCTGAGTTATTGAAAATATCTTTTAAGTTTTAACGTTTTTTCATGTAAAACATGCACATTACCATACATTACATAACTATGTAATGTAATGCAACTATGTAATACAACTGCGCTTGGGTCAAATAAACGTATAGGAAAAAATATAGATTTATAAATAAAACTATTGTAACAATCGTTTACATAGCAAAACAATCTTGCCAGGCACATTTAGAGCAGTAATTTGATGTCACAATGTGCACAATTCTGTCAAGTAACAAATAAATTAAAACATAAACAATACTTACAGTAAAGAAGCAGCAGGGATTTGGCCCCAGTATTCCCAGAACAAATGTAAACGCTGAAATGAAACATATTTTGGCACACAATATTAAACAGACACGACTATTTACTGACAATACTTTATTAATAACCATATTTAAGTAAATGTACATATTTCAAAACAATATCTAGTAATGTCATATTAAACAAAAACACGAAACACAAAACAGTTTTTAAATTTTACACTCCAAATTCACTTAATATCAGTCAAATGACAGGACCGATTCGAACGGATTTACCACCAACCACATACTCAGCGTTTATCTTCTTTACATTTTTGTCATAAAGGTACAAATATAACAAAAAGGCCAACATATTCTTCCTTTTTCATCTCACACCAGTCAGATCAGAGCTCGTCTCTCCAATCTGGCTGGTGTCAAATCAGAGGTCATCTAATTTTAATTAACAATAGTTAATTTTTTATTTTTTTCTCTCAGCAGTTCACGAAAGCCTTTCAAAGCCTTGGTAATTCATGACTCAATGACCACATTTTTGAGACATATAACATTGCTATTGAGTTTTGGGATGAATTTAGTCTCACGGTGGTGACATTGTGGAGTCTCTGCAATAAATCAGAATCACTACAGCATCTTGTGGCGTCTCCTGATCCTTAACACAGCTTCAGATTTTGTTAGACCTGGTTCAATCAAGCACTGCATATTACAAGCCTTCTAGCGGACGAGTGCATTTGGTCATCTGAAGCATTATTACCAGCCCAAACTCTTAAGAATTAACTTAGCATTGACCCTTTTCAAAACAGGAGATCTAATAAAAATAAAAATCACTGTATAATTATCTTACTGTTTCTCCTCATTTTTTAATGTGGTTATTTTGCAAACTCTTCTCTGTAATCCTATTATACATTTATTGCATCAACTTTTATTTATTTATATATTCTTTTACTTCCTAGTCAAATTCAAGGGTTTATTGTACAGTTTGTTACCATGTTTTGAAATTAATTCACATTCCACCTTTGGGAGAGTAAATAGTATTCAGAGATGCAAATCTTTCCTCTGAACGGTCAAGAATTTCCTATCAGTTTCCTTCAGAAATGGTCAATGTCCAACAAAATGGCTGGCCGGTTTAATCTTGACTCCTCCAGCAGGATCTCCATCCCACAGGGTCACCAGCACTCAATGGGCAATGAAATAAAAAGGCAAAACATCTTCATCCATCACAGCCGAAGGTCCTGGGTGAAACCGAAATCTCTCAGGGCCTGTGAAGGAAACATAAGATACATCACTTAATACATATGGGAAACAACACAGTCAATAGGACAGAAAAATAACTCATAAACAATGAAAATACTTACACAAGAAATGAAGTATAAACAAAGCATACATTAAAATCAGACAAAGTCTTTCGACCATCTCAGATTGCATGTGAGCTTTTGTGGTCTAAATAAGAATATTTATTAAAAATATATATTTTAAAAAAACATATAGCTTTATTGGATGACTTTTATACATAGAGGTTCATAGAAATTACAAACAAGTAGAAGAAAAAAAATATTTTAATGGGTAATTTAACTAACGTATACTAAAGATATTTAAAATATAAGATAATAATAAAAAAAATTTAAAATTAAAATAAATAAATATTTATTATTAGCCCCCCTTTGAATTTTGTTTATTTTTTAAATATTTCCCAAATGATGTTTAACAGATCAAGGGAATTTTCACATTATGTCTGATGATATTTTTTTCTTCTGGAGAAAGTCTTATTAGTTTTATTTTGGCTAGAATAAAAGCAGTTTTCAATTTTTTAAACACCATTTTAAGGTCAAAATTATTAGCCCCTTTAAGCTATATTTTTTCGGTAGTCTACAGAACAAACCATCGTTATACAATACCTTGCCTAATTACTCTAACCTGCCTAGTTAACTTAATTAAGCCTTTAAATGTCACTTTAAGCTGTATAGACGTGTCTTGAAAAAGATCTAGTTAAATATTATTTACTGTCATAATGGCAAAGGTAAAATAAATCAGTTATTAGAAATGAGTTATTAAAACTATTATGTTTAAAAATGTGTTAAAAAATCTGCTCTCCGTTAAACAGAAATTGGGGAAAAAATAAACTAGAGTGCTAATAATTCAGGGGGGCTAATAATTCTGACTTCAACTGTGTGTGTGTGTGTGTGTGTATATATATATATATAATATCTTATGATAACATATACACAGCTGAAATATAATAAAATATTAACATGTTGAAAAATTGTATTATTCATTTTAAAATGAAAATAAAATCACAAATATTACCCTGGCAGATGACAAAGATACAAATTATTAAAAATATGTAATTAATAATCTCTAATCTTTTGTTAATGATACATTTTTATGTTTTGTTGTGTATCATTGCTATCTACAAAAACAAAATGACCAAAAATATAAAAAAGGGAAAAAAGATAAAAATCTAAATTCCTAATACTTTAACTGAAATCACAATGAAATCTGAAAAATAAGAGGATTTCTAATTCAAAATATTAATACTATAATTGCATATATAACTTAAACTATGATCTCACAGCGTAAAAAAGATCAAAATTGTTTTCTGTTGCCCTCTGGTGGACAGCACCATGTAACTAGGTTGAATGCATGTAAGAGTATCACTCACAGCTAACCATAAGGTATTGTAATAATTAGACTACTAGAGAAAAAAATAATTATACAGTTGAAGTCAGATTTATTAACCCCCTTTGCATTTTTTTGCTTTTTTAAAAGTTTCCCAAATAATGTTTAACAGAGCAATGAAATTTTCACAGTATGTCTGATAATATTGTTTCCTCTGGAGAAAGTCTTATTTGTTTTATTTCGGCTAGAATAAAAGCAGGTTTTAATTTTTTAAAATCCATTTTAAGGTCAAAATTATTAGCCCCTTTAAGCTATATATTTTTTCGATAGTCTACAGAACAAACCATCATTATACAATAACTTGCCTAATTACCCTAACCTGCCTAGCTAACCTTATTAACCTAGTTAAGCCTTTAAATGTCAGCTTAAGCTGTATAGAAGTGTCTGAGAAATTTTTTAAAAAATGAACAGGGGTGCTAATAATTCAGGGGGGCTAATTATGCTGACTTTAACTGTATACACATATACACACACACAGACACACAAATGCATTTAAAGCACTTACGCACTGACCCTCACCTCTGTGCTTCCCAGTTTGTCCAGTTTTGTGTCTGGCTGTTGATCAGCAGTTTCCTGCCCTCCTCATAGTCATCTTGATCCACACTAACCAGCAGCCGGACACCTTCCTGCCCTGCTGCCCTTTTCAAGGAGTCCGTAATGAAGACCCCCTTCAGCGCCTCGAGTAGTGCCCCACTCAGGTAATCCGCCCAGAAGGCGTCCAGGTTGGTGAGCTCAGAGAACTTGATGTCACACACAATGGAGCCCAGATCGCGAGCACGGAGCAGCAAACTAGCCCGGCTGAACAGCTCAAACTGCCTCTCCAGTGGCTGCGGCTTGTCTGAGGAAACTCCTCCACGAAGAGCCGACTCGTGCTCCGAATACTCCGCTCGCACCCGCAGCCGGATATCTGAGAGCCAAGAGCATGAGGGACACAGAGAGACAGAGGAGGTGGGATGAAGGGTGGCATGCAAAGAAAATCGTGAAGATGTGGAGATTTTCAGGGAGGATGGAGAGAAACAGGAGATAGTGGTGGAGAAAAGGGGGAGAGTAGTGATGCAGATCAGTGGGGGGGTCAAAAGGAGGGCAAAAAGTACAGTGATAATGAGACTTATTGGTTTAAACCGAACATTTTTGGTATGAAAATAACTAAAGGATATCAATGATTCACACACATTTGCTCCTAATTTTAATATCGTGTATTAAACCAGTATGCGCTCTTTTTGGTACGGCATCAGCTCTGAGATCTACTGGATATCTGAGGCCTCAATAATCTTTTAACAGTGAGTCGATTGAGCGGGATTCTTCACTGGTAGTCAGTGAGGTTTTGAGTGAAACTTCCAGGCTAGTTCAGGTTTAGAAGTGAACTGATCTTCCGAATTGTTTGCAGGCACATTGGAACATGGGAACACATTGGTAAAGTCCAACATGTCTACTGAAAGTAGCACTTGCATATCGCAGGTCACAAAGATGTTGGGGAGATTTGGCCTTTCGGTAAGTTCAGGTGGACTGAAAGAACCTCAAGCTAAATTCCGGAGATGGCTCACATTGGAAGGTTCTACTTTCTTATGTGCATCCCAATTCCATAGAGGTTCTTATTAATAGACGCATATATGCTGGTTGGCTTTACCAAACAGTGCAGGTAGAACTGATGTCATGCAACAGCACAGGGAACAGAGACGGCAAAATACGATTGGAGTATACATACTGAACCAGAGCTTCGCAGTGATGTCATTTCCTTTCATGTCATTAGCTCAGAGGTCAGAGGAGGAAGTGGACCCATCAATCTTCCGAACATTGCTGCAACACAAATCCAACCTTTCTACAACCAAAGCTCCACCACAAACTCCACCGTTTTTCCATGTTGGGAAGCTGACATGGTTATTATGAAAAATAAAACCAATCGATCAGGTAGGTGACTGACTGAGACTTAGCTCCTTCATAAGGGGAAATTTACATTACATTGTTCAAATGACTGAATAGTCCAGAGATGGACAAGGTTGGGCCTGGAGGGCTGCTGTCCTGCAGAGTTTGGCCCCAACACTAATCAAACACACCTGAATAAGCTAATGAGAATCTTCAAGAATGCTGATTGTGATTGATTATTGGAGCTAAACTCTGCAGGACACCGGCCCTCCAGGGCCGAGTTTGCCCATCTCTGGAACAGACTGTATTTTTGGAGCATTTGTGAACAGCATCGCTTTAAGGTAACACTTTATTTTAAGGTGTCCTTGTACTTCAGAAATAATTTTGCTGAATTATTTGCAACTAATCTTAAACCTAACCTGCATTCTAACACTAAACCTTTTGCAAGTACATGCAGGTAATTGATATTACTTGGTAGTAAACGAAGTAGTTACTGTAACAAGGACACCTTAAAATAAAGCTTAACCAAGAAATCAAACTTTGTCCCAGAGTTATTAGAAAACTGACTAGAGCTAAATACCGGACCATGAATATGCCCTTTGTTCTATAATCAGTGCATATCTACAGTTCATAGAAATTAGCTAGTGAATATTTTCTATAAATAATTACAAATACACTACCATTCAAAGGTTTGTAATCTGTGAGTTATTTGGTTTGTTTATTTGTATCAAAATAAATACACGTATCAACAAGATAATAAAATTGTTCATTAAATCAGAATATTACATTGATTTCCAATGAACTCTGATACTGAAGGAGTAACAATGGCATTATTGAAAAATTCAGCTTGGTCACCACAAAAATAAATTACAATTCATTTTAAGCTGTAATAAAAGAATAAATAAATTCAGTTTTGATAAGATTTCTAAATATTTTAAAACCTCACGTTTTTGAATTTGTGTGCATATGAAATGTAATGTAAATCCATATAGTTCTACTAATGCTTTACCTACGTAATGATTTCTCATTAAAATCTTACACTCTCAATAGTAAAAGTACACGGTGGTACAAATATTGTTCCTTAAGGAACAGTTTTGTACCTTTGTAAAAGTTGTATCTTATATGGTACAGGAAAGGCCTCTTATTATACTGTTCTGTACCTTTTATGGTACAATTGAAATGAAGGTACATAATTGTTCTCATAAAAAATGTACGTACGTGCTGGACAACTCCTTTATTATAATATCTATGAAAATAAATATTACTGGAAAGGCAGTGATTTTATGAATAATTTCCATATTAAAACATGAATCATCATTTAAAGCATGTTTGAAGAAACTACTAAACATTCATTATTTAGTTCTACAAAACAAAACTATAGGGACTGTAAACTAAACATTTAAGGCATTTTTAATAAATATTTGGTAAGCATTTTCTGATAAATACATTTACTTTATTTATATTCGCACCTTTTGGCATTTGCTTTCCCCTACGCACATGAGCTGGCAAAAGTGCAGACATTTTAGTATTGTAAAGCTAATCAAATATTGGGCAAATCTCGTTACAATACTTTTGCATAATTCGATTTCTTTTTTTAAATTAAGTAAATTAAATTAACTTTTAGATTACAAAGGTATTGTGTGAAAACTGGAGGAAAAAATGTTTTATGTTGTACATGGGAGAATGTTTTTCTGTAACATTTTTGTGAAAGTGTGGAGAAATGTTTAGCAAAAAAACAGATTTTTTGATTTATGTAAAAGTATTTTTTTTTCTTTATTGTAAATGGAAAAGGTGCATTCACACAAAAAGAAACTTTTTGTTTTACTGAAACATTGTTTAAAAATGTATTTGATGTTTTATATTTACTGAAAATAACTGGATGCATTTTGGATATAGCAAAAGCTAAAAAGGAACACATTTGACATTGTCCATGTACAAAGTGTCTTGTCACTGTAGTGGTACCTTCATGGGTCAGATTTGTACCTTTGATGAAGGTACAATATTGAACCCGCAGGTTTTAAAAATCAAAGGTACATTTTGGTTTTCATGGTACAAACCATGTTCTTAAAAGGTACAAACTGCAATGGTACAAATTTGTTTCTTTGTCTGAAGGTACAATTCTGTCCCATAAAAAGGTACTGCCCCAATGACAAGGGTTTGTACCTTCTTTGGTACAATATTGTACCATTTTTCTGAGAGCGTACTGTGCTGCACAGTAAAAAAAAAAACTCTTAAATAAAACAATTAGTTGAAACCCAATCAACTTATAAAAATAAGTTAAAGTAACATAAAAGCTTTTGTTGAGATGGCTTTTTTTTTTAGTGCATACTCAATTAGGTGCGTCTCAATCAACTCCCTTGTTCAGTAGTCAGGGCACTAATCAGTGAGTCAGTCATATTAAGGCCCGTCTCAATTGCAAAATTCTTCCAGTGCACTAAAACATTAACTCCCTGAAAAGTCCCACAATGCACCATTATAAATCAGGATTCTCACAATGGTCCCTTACCAAAGGTTTTGAAACCCAAAACATAAATTACATGAAATCAACCCATCGTCATTTTGTTAGAAACTGCTATCAATTTATATTTAATCATAAACTAACGTAGAAATAAGGTACAGAAAAATCTAGTAAAAACTTATATAATATTTAAATTTATTACTTACATTTATAAATGTACTTAAAAACATTTTAAAATAACTTTAAAATAATATTTTTGATGTTGTAGTGCTGACATTCTCATGTCACCATCAGTGTCTCAAGGTGTAGTGAACCATCATTGGTCAACTGATTGAGATGCACATTATAACTGTATTTCAGATGCACAATAAACAGGTATAGTTCACCCTCAAAGTAAAAAACAGCTATTATTTAAATTACCTTATGGTAATTTATCTATCATGGTGATAAATATAATGTAAGCCAGCTATACTTAAATGTTTTGCGTATGTTATTTTGTTTAATTTTGCATTTCAAAATGACAGTTGCCATTGAATTTACATATCACCAAGGACCATATTTTTAACAAAAAAAATCCTCTGTAGAAAGACCCTTTCATTTTGGTTGACAAGAGAGTAAATTAAATAGCCAATTCAAATTTGGTGGGAAGCTAGCCCATGATGTGATGTCCAACATGTTCATATTTATAAACAAGCCTATACATTTACAAAGAATTGTGGCCAAAACCTTAGAACATCATATTTTTGTATAGTTTTAAAAGTTTCAAAGATCTTGGTGTGATCGCCTCCCGAACATGTTCCCCAAAATAATCTGTAATGTAGGTGGTTGAAAGCAGACTCCAAACACAAAGCTTCTTCATTGTTCTTTTAAACAGCACACATTTACAGAACACTTTTGGTTTCATTGCACAGACATTGTCAGAGCTCCTCATGTACACTAATACAGGGCATTGGTTTCTCTGCTCAGAGCTTCAGAACACAGAAAGTATCCATATTAAAAATACAGTGGCTTTTTTTGTCAGAATGTGTAATGCTCTCATTATTAGCATGTTTTTTTTTGATCATTTGTTGCATCCCAGAGAACTTTCGAAAAGTAGCATGTATTCACAAATATTTTAGAATTCTGTAAATATGCTGCAAATACATGTTTCCTCAAAATAAACAAACAATAAATCAGTATTTTTATAAAACAAATACGTTCTGCATCATTTTAAGGGGTGTTGCTCCATGCGAAGAGCTTCCATATTTATTTCGATCCCTCTTTTCTGCTGAACAAACCAAGATGGAGGGAGAGAAACGTGGGCAAAAAGCTGACCGACTGCACACTTGGGTCAGAGTCAAGCTTTTCTTTTGACTTTTTTTTTTTCTTTCATTCTCTCCCTCTCTTAGTATGTGAGGATGGCCAACTTGTTTTTGTTCCTGACACTTGTGTCAGTCTGTTTTTCAACTGTGGACATAGAGAAAGGAGAGGAAGAGAGAGAGAGAGAAACAAGCAGTTTTGGATGAACGTTGTAGCAACAGATTCGCCATGTCTTATTTTTTGGTCAAGCAGGCAAAGTTCATATGCAGATTGTCTTTTTGTGTGTGTGTGTGTGTGTGTGTGTGTGTGTGTGTGTGTGTGTGTGTGTGTGTGTGTGAAAGCAAACAATTCTAATTCAGTTATAGTTCAAATCTCTTGGGTCCAGATTGACTACTGTTTTGATAAAACTTTACAACCAGTGTCTACATCAATTCTACAACAAAAAAAAAAGAAAGAAAACACTGGCAGAATTCAATGTAATACATTTAAGGGGCTATATGTAAAATACAGAAGCACATGTTTTTAGTGACACCGGTGGCTGTTAAGTAAACTGCACAAACTTATATTTCACTAGGCCCACACAGAATGTGTGTGTGCAGACGTTTGAGCAATGATTCACTGTAAAAGAAATGCAGGGTTCCCCACAATTCAGTCATGTCGTCCCAACACAAATTGATTAAGTTAACTTAACACTAACACATTTATGTGGACTGAACATAACAATTTAGTTGTCCCAATGAAATCTCAAGAATTGTGCCGTTTCAGCTCATTTTAAATAAGTAGTTTGAATAAGAACATTTTTTTTGAGTGTTCAATCTATTTATTTACTGATGAAATGTGTTTTAAGGGAGCACTCGACCACTATTCAAGGTGCGCAGACAAAATGTGAATATCATAAAAACAGGGAACTCCAGCAACAAAAGCAATAGAAGAAGAAATTTCAATGTTACATGTTTACGTTAATGTCACGTTTTTTTGTGTGTGTGTGCGCGCTGAGGAAGCCTTTTTAAAGCCGAAATGCGTTGGCTTTTATTTTGTTTAATTAAAGTTACTCCTTATGAAATGAGTGGAAATTTATATTAACTCAGTTTTTCTATGCATTTTAGCAATATTATATTGAATAATCCACTTGTTAAGTGTGACGTCATACGAAGCGGTTTCTGGATCCATGCGCTCTATCAAACTGTATGCGGAGTCTCAACAAACAGTAATAATACACTTACAAATAAAACATTTACAAAGCGATGTAATACTTTTGAAAATCACGATTGCAAGAGATGATCTCAATAGTCTCAATCTCAATCCAGAAAGTCATGATTCGCACTCTTTAAATAATTGCTTTGTATAGTTTTTATTTTACATTCTTCAGGTGATACAAAATACAGACGTTTCGGCACAATGCCTTCCTCCGTGTGGAAGCCTTCCTCACTTTTTAAAAATAAAGTCAACTAATCACTTCTAAATCAATGGGTTTACTCACTTTTTAGCAAACAAAAAACAGAAATGTGCGCACATCTAAAAAATCTCGAAGGCAGGTGCTCGATCAAAACTGAGTGATATTCGATACTCGATCGATTGAGTGATATTAAAGACTTTTGAGAGTTAAAGTGGCAGTTTTTCTTTTGATCTTTTACTCACTTTTTAAAAATAAAGCCAACTAATCACTTTAAAATCAATGGGTTTACTCATTATTTTAAAGTAAAGTCAACTAATCACTTTAAAATCAATGGGTTTACTCATTATTTTAAAGTAAAGTCAACTAATCACTTTAAAATCAATGGGTTTACTCATTATTTTAAGTAAAGTCAACTAATCACTTTAAAATCAATGGGTTTACTCATTATTTTAAGTAAAGTCAACTAATTACTTTAAAATCAATGGGTTTACTCATTATTTTAAGTAAAGTCAACTAATCGCTTTAAAATAAAAGTTTACTCACCTTTTTTAAAAGTATTACTATAACGCTGTATTGTTTTGAGTAAATACTTAAAATAATGTACAATTAATCTTTAAGCTACAAACATTAAATTTGTGCACAATAGCTTAAATTTGCATCAAATTATTAGTTACAGTCCTTACAAACACATGCAAATAATAAACTTTCACTCTAAGGTTGCAATACGAAATAACTCCACCATGTTGTAAACTGTAATGTCTGGTCAAGTATAATCCAAACTACATTGCAGATCCCTGCGACATGAATAATGGAGACTCACACATTGCGATATCGATGCTGAAACGTTATATTGTGCAGCCCTACTTTCAAGTGTCAATGAAAGGATAAGAGGTCTCCAAGACCAAGTGAAACAAATCCTTTCGATTTTCTTAGCAAAGAGTAATTTATTTTACATAAAATCAGTCTACAAGCTCTAATAGGCAAACTTTGAAGTCATGTAAGATCTTGTTTTTTACTTTTTATTACAAGGCGTTCACCCATTTGAAAGTATTAATAAACTAAAATTGTACATATAGCCCCTTAAAGCTAGTCATTACATTTAAATGAAAGTTTATATGCTGAAAACACATACAAAACACTGGAATGGGTCTAAACAAGAACTGTTGGGTCATTTTCCTCAGAACTGCTCCAGCAAAAGATCACAGAGGCTCTTTTTCTTTTCTTTTTCAGCACAAATCATTGCAAAACTGAGCTTTGGGGCTGAGTTTGGTCAACGACTGTAGAATGACTTGGTTTTGAGCAAAGTCTGAGCTGGACGTTGAGTCATGTCATGTAATGCAATCTTGTTTTATTATAGACAAATTGTCAGGACGAATCCAATGGACTCCCAGAAATTTTTTCATGAGTCAGTTCTGTGAAACACTGAGGCCAACAACCCCTCCAGAGAGGATTTTGTTCCTATTTTTCCCCAACTCTAGCTTAAAGTTCAGCACATGTAACTGGGGAAGTGGACAGTAACAATTGCAAACTGACATTTGAACACAGAGTATTAGATTGACCCCTCCTCCTATGCGAGTTAGGAAGGGGGTTCTTTACCTTAGGACATGGACCAGGCGTGCGTGACTTAAAGCACACACACATGTCTTGACTTTGCGTGATCGGACAGAGCGGACAGCATACACTTGTTACTGTTGTGAGCTCTGTCTTTTTCACTCTATCCATTCTCCTGCTTTTTCTATTGAATCTTGAGCCAACCTGCCAAGATCAAATGGGGAGTCAACACAGCAAACAGCATGTTCAGCTACTTCAGGAGTAAAACAAAGGTGAAAGGTCAAAAAGGTCAATCATGGCACAGCAGGACTGTAATGTTGAAAGTGGTCTGAGAGAATCAGATAGCTCAAAGGACAGCGTTCAAATTTACGTCTAACCGTTTGAGATTTATGGGACGCTCACAGTGCAGTGTTACCTCATGTTCGAGGGACAGGAAGTAAGTTATGGCACAAGGGAGTTTCATCTCACTAAACAAAAGGTCAGTGCAGAAAGTAGATTAGCTTTGGCTGCATCAAAGCTCAGTTACAGAGGGAAGATGATCGATGCTTTGAATAAGAAGTGGAGTGACAATAATCAGTGTTTTACTAGAACCGAGACTCAGCGTCCAGATGTTCAATAATCTTTTTAAAGGCATTTCATTCAGACACACCACAGGAGTTAATCACACGGAAAACTGCTTATCCAAATAATGAAAGGAATGGAAATAGGGATAGAGAAGTTGATGGAAAATGTGAGAAAAGAATGCGAGTGCACTTTCCGAAAATCGAACCACGAAGGAAGCAGGGGATTTGAAGCAATTCTAAAGCACACTTGAAACACCTATGCACAATGATGAACAAAACTAAAATACAGTTTTTGTCAGGTTAGATGCCATATTGAATTAAGCGTGGTTGAAAAGGAGGCTGTGAGGGACGTATTAGTCTTTACCATGGCACTCAAAGTACAAACTTCTCAGTATAATCCACTGAACTTCTTTTCCCTACAGCCTTATTTTCATTCCTGTCAAAAAATAAATACGGCAACTACCCTGACTAACACATTGTCCTAACCAGACGTGACTATAAAAGCAGTCTTTTGCATCTTTATAAGTGTTTTTGTTACACTAGCAGCCAGATAGTTACTTTTGAAAGTAATGCATTACAATATTTAGTTACTCACTAAAGTAACTAGTTGCGTTACTTAGTTACTCTTTATGGTAAGTAATGTTACCTTAATTTTGCATTACTTTTTCTTACTTGGTTCAGGCTTGATTCTTTCTTTTTGATTCTTTCAATCCATGTTTACGTAGCACTTTTACAATGTAGATTGTGTAATCAAAGCAGCTTAACATAGAAGTTCTAGTAAATTGAGTTTTCAGAGTCGAAGTTCAGTTTAGTTCATTTCATTGTGGTTTAATTTCCACTGCTAAAAGTCCAAACACTGAAGAAACTCCCAGTTGTTACTTCTGGAGTCTTTACATACACCGATTAATGCTTGGCACAGATCTGTTTACATATATATTTTAAACTTTGATACAAGCGGCCAAGTGAGTCACAATTTGACCTCCTTCAGAACTTTCAGGGTTTATTTCTTAGTTTTTTTTAATAGGAGACATTACTACTTAATTTTTTTTTTTTAAAGTAATGCATTACTTTACTCGTTACTTAAAAAAGTAATATTATTAGGCAACTCGCGTTACTTGTAATGCATTACCCACAACACTGCTAGCAACAGCTGTGAAAACATTATGATTGATTACGTTTTTATGGACATCAGTAATCGAATGATTTGTCTTGATTCGAATAAGACAATAATATGAGTAAGGTGTTTACATTTGCTTTTTGAATGTTGCTTTCATGATCCTGGTTTACATGTTATAGCACATAGTTTGATTAACGTCATTGGTTTACCACGTTATCCACATTTTCTCCGGAGTTTCATGTAATTTCGGGTGTGTCCATTTTAATTTGTCGACTTTAACTGCAGTTTGGCACTTTCACTTTCATTCAGGAACATTTCATGCATGCCCCCGTGACAAACAAGATATTGGAATGAAAGCATGAACTGCTGGAAGAGTGTTGTTTTAATGGAAGTTGGTACTGCATGCTGTATGGGTAAAAAAAAAACTCCGCATTTTGCATTGCAGGTGTCTTTCACTGACTCTGTGGGTGCAGAGAACATTATCAAACAGCCGTGTGATTATTGACTATTCTGTCGCAAAATGCAGTGAAAAATCCAACACGACGGTAATAGTTTGATTAAAGTGTTTACATGCGTGTACTACACTTTAAAAAGGCAAATAAAAATCGCCATACTTCACATGTTTTAATCCGATTTCTGTTTAGTTCGATTATGACCCTAATCGGATGAATCAAAGTCTAAAGTACTATATGTAAAGAGATTTGTGCCAGCATTAAACGCTGTATGTAAAGACTCCAGAAGAAGTGACAATTGGGCATAATGGGAGTTTGTGTGACCTTTATAACTGTATCAAAAGCAGCAATTAATAATTTACCTCATATTAGACTAAATAAAAATCTGTAAATTCATATTATGTTCTGTTGTTTATTTTGAAGCATCGCAAAATAAATTGTTTACAGTAATACTTTTTCATTATTTGGATGGTTGCACAAGGATGCAGGCAGAAATATGAACAACAGCATGGTGAGAAAGTTTACATTTTTAAGTAAACATTACCATGAATTTCTAAATAAAATAAAAAGAGAATATTAATCACATTGTAATGAGTACGCACTTTAAAAAGAAATGGTCCTTTCAATGTGGTCATATATACATATACATATATATACATACATACATATATATATATATATATATATATATATATATATATATATATATATATATATATATATATATATATATATATATATATATATATATATATATATATATATATATATATATATATATATATAAACTATTAATTTATTGAATTCACGTCTGGTTGGAACAAGATACAAGGTCTAGTAGGTACAAATACATAACCTTAACAATACGGCAGTTTCTGATGAGAAAGGAAAAGGTTAACCTGAATGCACTATTTTGCTGCACCAAATTAGTGCATTACTTCTGATTGATAAGGGCAATTGCCACTGGGATGATAAGTGTTGTACATTAAAAACAAAAACTATGAACAAAAGCATTAAAACTTTGGGTTTCCTTGTTGACTTTAGTAAAAGCTAAATGCTTTAGCAGGAGACAAGAATATGAAAGAAAATAAGCAGTTTATATTGAGAGTTTATGTATGGAACAAAATCAATGCCAAAAGTATTGAATTAAAAAGCTTGTTGAATAGCACAAACTGAAAAAAATAATACACCGTATTAACAAGTTCTTGCATTTTAATGACTTGAATTGCAGGGTTTGTATTTTTAGGTCCTGAAATTTAACATAGCTGTTTATTTAAGCTGTGAATAGTTCAACTAAAAATATTTCAAACATGTTTTCGTACTTATAAATTCAATAATTCATTTTCAATTTCCAGGATTCACTTACAAAATATTCAATACCCTTTAAAAATACGATGTATAATATTCAAAAGGTAATTTTCAGTTCATTTTATTTCAGTTCAAATATTCGCTTCCATAAATTCAGTGGCTCAAATTCGACTGTTAAAATTCAACATTACATCCGGGAACTGCAGGAAAAGCAATAGATTGCAGATTGAAGATCGCCAGCTGCTTTTCCACCAGCAGGTGGAGATGGAATAATTTAAGATTTTTTACCCAGTAAATAGACGAGAAAAAAGCTAATAAAGGCACAAAAGTAGCATTTAATATTAATATCAGTGTCTTGGACATTATAAGTAATAAAATGAGTATGAGTAAAATAAGTAAATGATCTTTTGGTCATTTATATTTGCCCTTATTTAACAGAAGCCAGTTGGTGATCGCGTAAACCTCACTCCTCGGATTCAGCGACAGATGTTGTTCTGCAATATTTAGCCGGTAGCCAACCATCACAGTACTGTAAAAATATTAATTATTGTTACACAGCTTCATTAAAAAATGCTGCTTTATTAATGTGCATATCGCACTTCCGGCTGGCAACATATCTGATCTAGACTTTACTATCTTTAATCTCCTCACAGCATTTGTCTCCCATACCGGTATCGCCAGCTCGCGCCCTGCTCGGACCAGTGGCGTTACATGCACATTAGAGATGCGCGGATGGGCTTTTATTTCATCCGCAACCGCATCACAAAACTCATCATCCGTCCGCCATCCATCCGCACCAATATTTCTGACCAATTTTTAAAACCGCACCCGCCCGCCATCTGCTGATTGGGCTCTTTATTTGAATGGCTTTATTCATTTTTATTATTAAATGAATGTTTCTTTATTGATTATTAGAGAATAGAGAATGACTTTAATGTAGACATGTAGTTAATCCAAACGTGCAAGCCAAATCCAGCATTAATTTACGACGCTTTGAAGTGACGCTAAACGATACGAGGACGTGTCTTTGGTCCTCGAGTCTTTTCCTTGCGTCCTTCCCTCGCATCCCGGAGGTGTGGAGCTAAGACACGAGGAAAGAAAGCAAGGAAAGGAAACGAGGATGCACAAATAAGAAATGAGAAGCACCCTATAAAGCTCTCAGAATATCCAACACGAATATCAGCAGTGAACTCCGTCTCCGATCGGCGCACAGGGACAAAAATAAATAGTCTAAATTAAACTCACTGTACTGTACATTTTTTTTTATAGTAGCCTAATAGAAAACGCATTTTGACACATCATTTCAACATGCTGCTATTTAGCCTACTACTAAATGCCTATTTCACTTTATTTTTTAAGCAAATAGATAGAATAATAAGTCATTTACATTATAGCCTAATAATGTTCACATTTGTAGTTGTCCATAGCAACCCCAAAAACTTATCTGCTTGTCTTGCACATCTAATTAATGGGCACAGTTTTTCGACAATTTTTTTATTTATTTTTTATTTATTTATTTGCTGTGGAAGTTATTGAGCTTGTAGAAATCGGAAACAACACCAATTCTGCGACACAGATGAACCTCTATTGATATCTCTATCAGACAATGCCTATTTTATATGCCAAAAGAAACAACAGGCAGTAAAAAAAAATTAAAATAAATATCTTAATGTAGGCATAGGCTATAGTCGCATGCTTTGGCAAACATTTGAAAAAAATAAAACGTCATATCGTAGTTAAGCCTTATAGGCTCAGTCACCCCCACAATTAGAAATTCAATTAACAATATATATATATATATATATATATATATATATGGTATATATATATATATATATATATATATATATATATATATATATATATATATATATATATATATATATATATATATATATACCATCCCTCTTTGAGCGAACATGAAGTCTGACCAGGCTAAATTGCCTGTATGACAAGTCTATGCCCCAATAACACATTAACTTACGATCATCCCCACAAACTTGAAGCATAATGAAATACTACGCTTGCGACAAAGAAATTCTGGCAAAATAGCCTTAAGCCTCAGAACGTAAAAGCGAGGCCAAATAACTAATACACAACATGTCTAGAATAGAACAGGCTAAACCAATATGAACGTAAAATTATCAGCTGACCGAACTCAAAAGTTTATATTAAACATGGGCTATGTGTAGTCTAGATAACATAGGCTAATTGGTTTAATATGCCTGACCTTAGGTCTAGTTTGAATTTTCTTGGCACTATGCAGGAATAAAATAGCATCTACAGTGTCAGGATTCAGACGAGAGCGCCTGGCCTCTATAACGCGCCCTGCTGCACTGAAGGAGCGCTCGCTCACAGCACTTGTTGCTCATAGACTCGACTAGACATATTACTACCTGATGAAAATGTGACTATTTCAAAGTGTGCTCGATTTTTTGGATGTAGGTATGGTCAGATCATATTTAACAATTTATACATATTTTTTTTATTTGATTGGTACAACCGCCCGCCACCCGCCCGAATTTAATTAAAATATAATTTTTCGTCACGTCATCCGCCCGATCCGCGGTTTATCCGCGGAGTCCGCGGCTGAAACTGCCAACCGCGCATCTCTAATGCACATAAACCGTCTTTTGATGAACATGATGTTACATTCTCTATCTTTATTAACTCATTCTTCCATAGATGTAAAGTATAATATTGACTGGCTGCTAAAGAATATAAACGTAAGAGAAAGGAAGTAAAATAATCATACAAAAATTCAAAACCAGAGAGATTTTATGAGAATGTCACACAAAACAGTTTACTTGCAACTGTTGGACAGATAGTGTTAGATAAAGACAGTGTTCAGGTACAATTTAAGGTTGGGTATGGATGGGAAGTGTAATTTAAAATAATTTAACATAGCGAGCAAATGCATTAAAGGAGCGTCTTCAGTTATTAATACAGAACCGTCTAATATATGGCATAAGCATTAAGGGGTTATTAGAAGTGTTTGTGCTGTTTAAACGCAGTTTTTTTTCAGGATTGGGGTAGGCTATAGTTTTAATTATTTAAATTATTATTGTTGTTGTTATTATTTTATTATTATTATTGTTATTATTCTTATTATTTTATAACATTTATTTAGGCTACTGCGCTTGAATAAGTCATCCGTGGTTCTAAATTAGTATTTCTTTTTAACACTCTGCCTGCCTTTCATTTTTCTAGTTTTTGGGGTTCTGCCATGGTGCCTTTAGTTTGTCCAGATTAATTGTTTTTATTGTTATGTAGTAGCCTAGGCTTACTGCACGCCTTTATTTTTATATTATGAATATATATATTTTTTTACTTTATTATTTAAAATGATTGGCGACCTCTAAAATATAGACTAAGCCGAAGGAGAATGAATGAATTGATGAATGGATGAAATATTTGGCGTTTTTTTTTATACCTGTGCGGCTTGTACGCGGTAAACGCAAACGCGTACACACACACACACACACACACACACACACACACACACTTAGCGAGAATCACGCGACCGTCACCACCCCCACTTAGCTAATTTCCGCGACCGTCACATCCCTACCACGTAGCGTAAATGAGCACCTGCCCATTTAAGAGTCTGTGAATAGCACTGCAGAACAACGTCTGTCGCTGAATCCAAGGAGTGAGGTTTACGCGATCCCCAACTGGCTTCTGTTACATAAGGGCAAATATAAATGACCAAAAGATCATTTACTTATTTTACTCATACTCATTTTATTACTTATAATGTCCAAGACACTGATATTAATATTAAATGCTACTTTTGTGCCTTTATTAGCTTTTTTCTCGTCTATTTACTGGGTAAAAAATCTTAAATTATTCCATCTCCACCTGCTGGTGGAAAAGCAGCTGGCGATCTTCAATCTGCAATCTATTGCTTTTCCTGCAGTTCCCGGATGTAATGTTGAATTTTAACAGTCGAATTTGAGCCACTGAATTTATGGAAGCGAATATTTGAACTGAAATAAAATGAACTGAAAATTACCTTTTGAATATTATACATCGTATTTTTAAAGGGTATTGAATATTTTGTAAGTGAATCCTGGAAATTGAAAATGAATTATTGAATTTATAAGTACGAAAACATGTTTGAAATATTTTTAGTTGAACTATTCACAGCTTAAATAAACAGCTATGTTAAATTTCAGGACCTAAAAATACAAACCCTGCAATTCAAGTCATTAAAATGCAAGAACTTGTTAATACAGTGTATTATTTTTTTCAGTTTGTGCTATTCAACAAGCTTTTTAATTCAATACTTTTGGCATTGATTTTGTTACATATTTATGAGACCCTGCAGCGCATTTAATGAGGAACGTTATCAGAGCCATGCAGTCTTTGTACAGGCAGATAGTACAGGTCAATAAGCTTCTGTTACAATAGATTAAAACCGACCAGGGCATCTCGGTGTAATGATGATTTTGACAAGGAGCATTTTTAGAGCCTGATCTGAAAAAAATAATAATAACAATAATGACACCTTCCCATAGTGTGGATATATGAAGAAGCCTGTAACAACACCTGCTTCATGTTAACATGTTAAATATCAATTATCTTAGATGAAATCCTCTTTAGATTTTCTTTCGGTTTGTCATTATAGTTTTGTTCATGTTTGGACATTGTGAGGTTAAAGGACATTGTGAGAGGATCATGCTTGCAATATTATGAAAAAATACATACATAAACATTTTTAAAAATGAGAATCTATTTTGTGTTTAAAAACATATTCCCGAATTTTAAGCACACCAGAGGATTCACTCCGAAACCAAAGATGACAAAGGCCGAAAAGTAAGCAAGATCATGCAGATTAAGGGTGTGTTCACACTTTTAGTATGGTTTTCCTGGTTCTTTGATCAAGACAAAAAAATAAAGCTACGCATTTAGTCCTGATCTGTTGAGTGTTCACACTGGCATTTTTCAAAACAATCCTATAGACACAAAACTTGGTGGCATAAAGTAAGGTTCATAACCTGATTCATTTTAATATACTTATAACTTTATGTAATTTGAAGCATCACAAATGTTAAAGTATTGTAAGCTTGATTAAACATTCTCACTTTAAGTGTACATATAGTACGCACATATTTCAATCCCATTTTGATTCACATTTAGAAGTTTTCTGCTTGTTTGGTGCACATCAATGTTTGTATGGCAGGTAGGGATGCAACGATTACCCGATTTCACTATTAACGGCGCTGTACTTCGTCATGGTTAATTAATTGTAAAGGCTTCTCAACACCGGGTTTCTGCACGGAATAAAACAGCTGCAACTAAACAAAATTATGCCAACTGTGCGCTAGTTCACATATCGCATCTTTTCCACGGACAAGTCATTTCTTGTCTTGCCTGAATATTTGGAATGATGTGCAAGCGGCGCAACGCATTCACGCTTTCCAGGCGCATCTAGTTGAAAGAATGGCGCAAGCGCATCGCGAGTCAAGTTACAAGAACTAACCAATCAGCTTTGTGCTTTGTGTGGAATATACACATTTCTACTCCTAAGAAAGAAAAAAATACAACATGGAAATACTAGTAAAATACTAGTTTTATTTTTACTTATTTGTTTATTTATTGTTCTGTCGTTTATTTTCAGTGTCAAATTATAACTCATGTTTAAATGCCAAAACGTTTCTTTACGTAATTTTAAGTTCAAAGAGAAATGTACCATTGTTTGTTTTTTATTATTATTATTATTATGTGCTTGTATTAATTGGTTACTGAGCAGCAATAAATAACACTTTTAAAATGTAAGGAGTTTTCAAATGATTTTCTAAACTAGTAAATAGAGATGCTCTGATCGATCTGCATCGACCGATAATCACATTTCATGACTCGATCGGTATTCCCTAATCTACCGATCTCATGAACTGATCCAAATGTTTTTTCATGAGTTTAGGCAGAGTAAGGGCCTGATCACATCGAACATGCTTTTTGATTAAGAGGTGCATATTTTGAATGGTTTACTAATGGCTGCGAGCATCAAATATGCACTCCAAAGTAGTAGTAGTAGTATTCTATATATTACTGAATGAATAATCGTGATAACCATGAAACCGGGATTGTTTCTCAGACTATAATCATACAACCAAAATCTATAATCGTTGCATCCCTAATGGCAGCGTTCAAATAAACAGCACTACTAAAGATATTTTGAAACATTAAGTGTGAACAGACCCTAAAATGTTATAAGAGATATATTGTATCTGCACCATCGAAAAGAAAAATATATATCATAGAAAAAAAAAAAACGAATAAATTATAGCAAACTTGCAGTGAACTCGAGTATGCATATTAAATGTAAATGACATTTGGCTCCCACAAGGCTGTTACAGAAGAACCTGATAGATTTTTTTATACTTGAAAGCAAATTGGAGCATGAGCTAAACTGGGCCCATTGGTATGTTGAGATTTGAATGTCCTAGAAAAACAGTCCGTGTAGAAAATATATAACTTGCATGATACCATTTTCTTGACAAACTCTTCTGGCAAATTTATGATCTTTTTTTGCATTTCCTTACCTACTGTGCCATTATTGCCACTCAGTGTGACTCACATGCTCAGTTCTGAAGGGATTTTAGCAATGCCCTGTTGGCAGAACAGCTCCCATCTAGCAAAAGCATAAAGAGGCTTTGGTGTGAGCAGCCTTTGAGTCCAGTCAGAACGAAACTCAAAGTGATAAAAGTGCAGAGGGTAGGGAATTCACAAAGGGATGAATGGAAATGGCAAACGTTTAACATGAACATATTGTGTGACCATTTTGACGCTGTCATTCTGAAAGCATTAGAGGTTCAAGCACTAATGAATGAGTGACTGATTAATCAAACTCGAGAAATGAAGCATTGAGGTTCACTCATCAGCTGAGCATTTCATAGATGAAATCAAACAAAAGGAGAGAGAAGTAGCAAGGCAAAACGATTCATATGTTCAAAGAATGCTGTTAAATGAGACTACGTGACAGAAGAAAACAGAAAGACAGTGCTCTTACCGCAGGTCACTTTGTTGGGTGTTGACTGAGGCTGGATTTCAGGCTGTCCTCTTGATTTCCTGCTCCAGTGGTGACCTCTTCCTCGCTTCCTTCGAATGCTGGTGGCTGATGTCATTGAAGAGCCAGAACCTGACATAGAAAACACTAATTATAAAACACTGGCAACAGCAGTTTATCAACACGACAAGTAGAGGTGGCCAATTTTTAGGAATACTTTTAAATATATTAAAATAAATATATTAAAATATTTATTTATTTGGGTAGCCTTGTTAAAGTCAAGTGCTATTTTGGGGTTTCCACCTGGATTTTGCCTACCCAAATTAAAAAGTTTCCCTAATCCACATGGAGAGGTGTAAATGCAAAAGCTTGGTATCATTTTAAAGAAAACCCTTTGAATTTTCATAAAACACTTTTGAAGGTGATTAAAATAATTGTAAATGTTGTCTGTATTGTAATAGACCCCTCCAAAAAAAAAAGAGGCGGTTTTTTCTTTTGTAAACTCAAACTTGAAAGTGTACCTTTTAGATTCTGTGTGGTCTAGGTTGCTGTAATTAATTTTGGTGGTTCCTGCACATGTCAGTAATCCCAGAAAAAAAAAAATGTCTCAATCATAATCTATGCAAGTTATTCTATTCCAACTGATGAGAGAACGGAACCACTTATGGAGGTGTTGGGGCAGTACAGACCTTTAAAATGTAAATAATGTGTAAGTAAATGATGTCCCGGACCTGTTACAGGTCCCAGAGTTTAGGAGGTTTAAGCTGTGTTAATTCAAAGTCTTTAAAGTGTATAATTACTAAATTAACTTTATTAGCTCACAGTGTTATTTCTGAGGTGAACAGTCCATGCGTCAAAGAAAAAAAAAGTTTACCTTCGTAATCTTAAAACTTAAACTACATTAATCTACATCTGTAATATCCATAACCACTCATCTCCAACCATTAGTTTGCTGTGAGAGATGGTGAAGAGCTGCACTGGAATGAAATCCCACCCTCTATTCAAGATTCTGTTTCAATGGAACTATGTGAACTTTAAAACTAGTGTTTAATAGGTTTAACAAATATGAAGACAGGACCTGATGGATTTAATGTTTGAACAAATATATGGATATGGATATGGACATCTGTTTAGTCAGGAAAAACTAACCTTTAAATAGACATTAAGAAAACTATCACTAATGACAGATTTCACTGTTTGTCTCATTTTCTTTTCTTTAACAAACTATTTTCTTTTCATTACAAAACTGTAATGAGATTAAAAAAAAAGCAGTAAATGAAAGCAATGTGACTAATGAAACTGTGAATATAAAATGGTAATCCAACCAGTACACTCCTTAATTAGATGCAAGCAGCAAACAATTTATTGCTGTGAATCAAACTGCAATTGTCAGTGAAATTGTGAAAAATGTAATTAAACTATTTGTTTGTGTCACCACATAAAAATGTTCACAAGTCTTCACATTCCTTTTGTGCATTAAAATATTTGAACACCACAATGAGTTGTTGCTGAACTTATAGAAATTAAACTGAATTAATATGCTTTAATAGTATCAATTTGTGAACATAAATGTGTAATAAATGCTTTCAATTAAATATTTAAGTAAACTTACCAACAGTAGATGCCTGGTTATTTTATTACATTATATAACAATAAATCCTGTGCCAAAAAACAAAAGTTCTGCTTAAATTTGCCTCAAAACTGAAACTGTAAATTATTTCTAATAATTATATGTAATAAATAATATAAAAAAATAAAAATATCCACATTATATTCACAGTAAGATTCTATTAACAGCGAATGAGTCGAGGGGAAGTCATTTTATCAGCACTGCCATGACAGCACAGTAGCGTTGTTGCAAACAGCAGGAACAAGTATACAGGGTGGGCCATTTATATGGATACACCTTAATATAATGGGAATGGTTGGTGATATTAACGTCCTGTTTGTGGCACATTAGTATATGTGAGATGGCTTGTATATAACTCATGAAAGAATAAAGTTATGTTTAAAACCAAGCACACCATTGTTTTTCTTGTGAAATTCCCAATAAGTTATTTAAGGTGTATCCATATAAATGGCCCACCCAGTATTTCATAGAAATATCCTGTCTGTAAATTATTTCAGTGAAATTTGCTTTTCTGTGAGTATGTGCAGTTCATGCATACATATTTTTTATGGGTACATGAGCAAAATATCAACAGAGTGGTACATTAAGCTATTTTTAACTCTGACTGTGGTAACCCATTGTACTTAAAGGGATAGTTCACCCAATAAGGACAATTCTGTCATCATTTACTCTCCTCTGACCAATTTGAGTTTATTTTTGTTCTGTTGAACACAAAATAATATACATTGAAGAATGTTGGAAACCTGTAGCTGCTGACATCCAAAGTAGGACAAAAATATTTTGGAATTCGATGGTTACATTTTTCAAACATTCTTCTTTATACAAGATTCTCTTTTGTTTTTAAGAGAACTGGTTTGGATCAAGTAAAGGATGAGTAAATCATGATGAAATGTTCATTTTTTGGTGAACTTTACCCTTCAATGGAATTCATAGCGCAGTGTTTTCCACATCCTGTCTGAAAGCTGTTTCACACTCAGTGACTAGGCCTGGAGGGAGAGTGAAACCAGTGTACTGAACACTGCAGCACAGCATTGCTCTTTTTTTTTGGCTCATACTTTTGTCTGTTTATCTATTTTGGCCGAAAAATTGAAAATGCAATTTTTAGCCCATAATAATCACTGCATGAAAATATAGTGCATCCCTACTATATTACATTATCAGAAATGCTTAAAAATGGGACTGGCCCGATAAATTATTTTATATCGTTATATATTCATTTATATATATTTAAATTTTTTTCTCAATATTAATCTGGGAGTCAATCACACGGCAGACTTATGCAACAACAGGAATCAGTAATTTTGTTGATATTAGAGATATGCTGCGTCGCCCAGTATTGTTTAGCGAGCTTGATTCACTATCCTGCTAGCAGTATTTGCTGTTAAACTGTTGTTTATTTTAATGATTACTGCTTTTACCACTTTTATTAAAACATTTATTTAAAAATTATTTCTGTAATTGCTTATTGTTACAAAAGCAAAAAGTATATTTTTATTTGTGTACTGTATATATGCTGTCAGTTACAGTACTTCAGAATATTATATTTTATATTGTATACTATAAGTATATTACAGAAAATCGGAATCTCCAATGTGTAATGAGTAATGTGTAAACTGTTTCTGTTAATAAATAAAACTTTAAAACGTTATTCAATGAAGCGTCTAATCTTTGTGGCTTCAGTCATATTGTTATCGTTCAATATAGAAAAGAATTATCGAGATTGCATTTTTGCCATTTCACCCAGCCCTATAAATAAATAAACAAAACTTCTAACAAACAAAAGCAAAAAAGAAAACAGAAAAATGACTGTGCTCAGCCTTTTCTGTCTTCAGTCTCTGCTCACCGGCTCTCCAATGATGATCTTGTGTGTTTTCAAAAGATGGTATATTTGTGTTTGAGCCCAAGTCTCTGTCTTGTCTGAAATCCACCTCTGGATAGTCTATCTTCTGTCGTTCTGGAGAAACTAAAAGAAAAGATAGCACATCAGTATCTTATAGAAAAAAGACACCATACCATCCTCAATATCAATATAATCATCATATCAATGTCATCATACACCAAGAATCTAAAAAACATTGACAAGATTAAATGTAGTTTTAAAGCTGATGCTCACCTGTTCTTCTTTTCTTTTGTGAGACAAAAGGCAGGACATCATGTCGAGTCAGAATCCGCAGCAACTGCAATAAAGGTCTTAGATTTGCATCGCTCAAGTACCCTCGTCTTTCCAGCTCTAACAGCAGTTCGACGCCACTCTTGGGTCGGTGGCGACTAGCGATGGGACATCCCTCCTTCTGCGGCTGCATTCTCTGCCATGACTTCAGAAGCCGAGGACATGGAGAATTAGCCAGTGGAAATCCATCAGGTCCTGGAGGCAGATCTTCAGTCCAGCCCTCTGGATCAAGAGGATGTTTACCAGGATAGGTTTCGTCCAGGAGAAAGGATAAAACTTCCACGTCAGTCTCTGTGAGTTGAGAACCCACGATTTCGAAGATCTCATGGAGTGAAAGCATCTCGTAGTAGCTCAGGCACTCAGTCTCCTCCCAGTACAGGGAATACCTTGAGCATTTCACTGAAGACATGGTCCCTCCAAATGTTCTAATCTGTGTGGTAAAGAAGAATTGTGTTACATTTTAAAGAAGATTACATTTTAAAATGCTCATGGTCAGATTACAGATAATCTTTAGCAGATTACATAACTGGAAATAATTCACAAAATCGTCACCTTGGAATTATAAGGTTCTATCTACATTCTGAATGATTTTGAGATATTGAGCTTCAAAGTTTTGCATTCCATATAGCAAACAGTATGTGTGTAACATTTGTTTTTTAAATAAAAAAGGCCTAAAACGTAAACAACTTATAAAAAACATCCCATAATGTAAATACGTTGTCATTTAATAAGAATGTGTCAATAACTCAATTTTGACAAAAATATCAGAGAGAACCTTATAATTCTAAGGTATGAAATGGCTATTTGGCTATAAACTATAATTAAATGACTCTCCCTAATACTTCAGCTATTTAAATAGATAAATTCTACTGCGTATCATGTTGTGTAGCTTTAATTATTCCCAGTTTATTGAAGGGCAATCCAAATGCAATTCATTTGTAAAGGTAAATGTTTAATTCTTTGGCAGATGTGTTTATCCAAAGTTCAAATATGTTTGTATAAATATGTGATGTTCACAGTTTCTGATGTCAATTATGGTCAAACACACAAATAAAATTACTTTTCATTTAGCTAAGAATTAGATTCAGTTAATACTGGAATACTTTAAAAAGCAATGCATTTCATTGTGTTGATATAAACATATAATATTTCCATTTTGTTTTAGTTTTATAAAACTATAATACAATTGTAATACATGTTTTAAACAGGTCAGATAATAAACATCTATAAATTATCCAAATAAAATCCATAAACACCATTTTTTAAATTAATCTGTAATCTTCAACAAACTATAGTTTGTCAGATCTACTCGACACTATTTATATATAAAATATATTATATAAAGATTAGCTTGATGACATAAAACATATTTCAAACATAAAGTAATCATTAGCGTGTAGAGCGCTTCGACAGTCTCGACAAAAACAGATGTTAGCCTCCGAGCTAGTTGTCAGCCTCGACTGCGGACTAAAACACAGACTCTGCAACATCCAAATACAGCTTTTTGTCTTTTTGTTAGAGCAAAACCAGCAGTATATAAACATATTTACACGGTCGTAGAAGATTCAGCCCAGTTATTTTGTTTTGAACGAGCTTTTGTTGTGATCCGCCCTCAGTCCGTCACCTCAGCTCAGCTGCTCCGAATGTTGTTGTCAGACGTTTCTCTCACGCAGCGTCACGTGCACTCCTTATGTAACGTCACGTTTGAGGTGAGGTAGGTGACGCCAAACAGCTGATAAAAACAACAAACAACAAAACCTACTAAAATTACATGAACGAATGATTTCGTTGAGAGACTAATGTCGATTGTTTGTGATTGATGCGTCAGCGGAGCTAACAATACTGCAACTGACTTCCGCCCCTACTAGATGTTCCTTGAGCTGACCTGACATCACACTGCACCAAAACACTCGATGTTAAAAGACTTCGATGTTGTTGCAATCCAAACGCAACACATTAGTGCATTTGTTTTCAACACTATCTTATATTAGTATAGTGTTCTGACAAACATAAAATTAAACTAGCGAGATTCTTCAATTTAATTACTTTCTACCATATATGATTCGACATGTTGCTTTATGAATAAAATGTACATATTTTCCGTAGTCCATAAAATCTTACCTGTCTCAAAGGGTTTTTTATTGCGTTTACACTCAAAAATCCGACCAAATTCACCCACCAGTCAAATGGAAAAACAACAGTCGGGTGCCAGTCAGTTTTGTGGACTGGTCTCTTCACAGCCGCAGATCGCCAAAGGTCTTTTAGAAGGAAGGTTCAGGGAAGGTCTCTTGAATATGATTTGTAGATCGAGTCTCCAAGCTCATCAAATAGTATCTGCAGAAATTCGCCATATTGGTGAGGATAAAATTAAAAAAATTGAAAGAAAACTCTTTAGAGTCGTTGTTTTTGTTATAGAGTGATATAGGCAAAGTGGGCCATCAGGTAAAGTTGGCCATTTATAGGCGAAATGCAGTTATGTTTTTTTTTTTGTTAGTTTTTTCAGCAATTTAACAAAAATATGGCCCAAAATGCCCGATGTCATCCTTTTTGTACACTGCACTTAATTTCTGTGGTTTATTTCGGCTACATTTATTCTTTTATTCATTTGTTTATTTATGTATTCATTTATAGGCTGCAGCTGCTAACACTATTGTGAAAGTAGGTTTGTCCATTTTTTCCAAAACAAAATATGGTAATGTATGGATATTCATAATCCTGCAAATGAAGGTCAAAACAGCTATGTTCATTACTAGGCATGTCTGTTCTTGAATATTAAAATATATTATATATTATCAGGGCAGGGGCTGATTTAGTGATTTTGGGGCCCTAAACAATTCCAGTCAAGGGGCCCAAAAGCAATAAAATGCACCTTTTGTTCTTTAATATTTATTATTATTTTTTATATTTTTTTGTTTCGCGTTTTTTTTTATTATATAGCTCGATCTCATTTTCTACATTTTGTCTTAATGCAAAATAATCGTAATAACATACATCCCACTCACTTTTAGAGACAGACCATTTAGAAGCAGGTGATTAAGAATGTAAACTTTTGGATTTCATACAGCTGTATACACACATACACACACATACACACACACACACACACACACACACACACACACACACACACACACACACACACACACACACACACACACACACATATTATAAACCTATATTTAAACATGTTTATATAGGGTCTTTCTGTGTGGGAATACATGAATAATTAATGTTATTATATTAATATTATAAAAACTAATGCTCCTAGAACGTTTTCTGTTACATTTTAAACAAAAGAGGCATTCAAATAACTAATTAATCCATCATTAAAGGGACTAAGCCTAAAATAAAATGAATAAAGGAATAATCCATCATTTATTTTCACAATTTACTGCATGAAAAAAATTGTTGGTGCCATCTCGGTTTATTGCCCTAAGTGCCCTGAATGCTGATCCGTGTACTGGAGAAATGGTGGCAATACTGATGGCACTTCAATGGGTTGAGGAACACAGACCATTAGGAGCATTGGTATGTTCAGACTCAAATTCCTCATTGATGACATTAGAGAGTGGACATTCTGAAAGCAGAAAGGATATATTGATTGAGATATTGCAAACACTATATCACATTCAGATGATGGGATTAGAAGTTAAGTTCTGTTGGGTTCCAGCTCATAGTGGAATAACAGGGAATGAGTTGGCAGATGAAGGTGCTAAAGAAGCAACAAGAAAATCAATTATAGACATGGAAGTAAAATACAGTAAAAGTGAGATGAAGGTTTTAATCAAAACCAATGGGCAAAAACAATGGGAGGAAGGAAAAAATGGGAGGTAGTTGTTTAATATACAAAGCAATGTGGATAAAGGAAGAAAAACAAGTAGTAGTAGGAGGGAAGAGAGTATAATATGAAGAATTAGATTTGGACATACAGGACTCAACAGTACATTGTACAAAATGAAACAACATAAGACTGGAAAATGTGATTATTGTGGGCAAGAAAAAACCGTGGAACACGTTATTATGATATGTCCAAAGTACAATAGTGAAAGGAAACTATTTATTTTAAATTTGAAAAGAGTTCATATGAATTTTAATTTGGTTAAAATAAAAAAAAAAACAAGTCAGATGAGGACTGTATAGAATTTTTAATTCTTTTTTTAAAAATGACTAAATTAGATAAAAGAATTTAGATATAAGTGGTGTAGGTGGAAATTTTTGTTTAGTTTTTCAAATCTTGTGAAGATGGATAGAAAGCGCGATCATGACCCACACTCCTAACCAGCAGGTGGCGGTAATGCACCTATAAGTTGTATTCCAACCGCCAATAAAACTCATGAGAAGAAGAAGAAGAAGAAGAATGCTGATCCGTGTCACTAGGAGGCGGTCGCTAGTTTGACACGTGATTAACTTAAGCCAACATTAGAAGAAGTCACCACTGTCTGCTAACCACATCATATCCGCTGCACATCATCAACACAGTCAACACATCTACACAAAGTGCTGTGAGTACGATTGTAGCTTTGGGGTTTACTTTCCTTTTAATGCACAATTTTAGAAATATTTCGTTTTACTGTCTGTAGATTCTCTAAGCTACTACTGATTGATCTCACAGTTAAGGTGTATCAATATATATGTTGACAGAGCGCTTGCTGCTGTCTGTAACAGTTTGATAAACAAACTTTATGGAGTGTTTTGTAACATACCAAAAAGAAAACGTTTTTAAATGTCTGACTGTGATCATTTATTATATTTTGGGGCACATCTGACGTAATGCAGCAGCTTAACAAACTTGCTCTACCGGATTGTTTCTCGTCTTGAATGCAGAGTTTCAGTTGCAGCCCATGAGTGACATCATTTTCCAGTAACGTCACTGAACACGTTCATAACTGACCACAGCTTGGAAAACGAGCTTCATAGATTGAGTGAAGACATACAGGGACATTCTTAAACGCTTAACGTGAAAAAAAAACTTAACGTGGCTTAATATAGCTAAACATCAACCAGAGAAGTCCACATTTCTCTCAAACATTTCTTGTAAATACCCTTAACTACTGTAAAAAGAACGAGTCTCAATTCTATAGATAAAGTGAATAACAACACGTTAAGCATTTTCTCCCCCACTGAAGTCTATTATAAAGAAAATATTTACGTGGCTTAATGTAACGTTACCTTAATAAAAAGCAAAGAAAATCAAATTTCTATCAAATTTTACTTGTGATTAGCACCAACTTCTAGCAAAAGAATGAGCCCGTTTGTTGTCCCCTATGTTGTTGTGGGAATGTCAATGACATGCACAAGCGCATTTTTGACAGCAAGGGTTAATCTATTATAAATAAGATTTTATTTTATTAACAGGCTTTTTAACATTTGGTTTCCCACTGATTTTGTAAAGTTACATTAAGCCTTTCCTTATTATGGACTTCAATGGGGGAGAAAACGCTTAACGTGATATTGTTGACTTCATCTATGGAATTAGGGCCCGCTCTTTTGATAATAGTTAGTGTTAATCACAAGTAAAGTTTGACAGAAATGTATGTTTCCCTGGTCTGGGTTAAGGGACGTTAAGCTGTTTCCTTATAATGGACTTCTGTAGGGAGAATGCTTAAAGAGATATTGTTCACTTGATACACTAAAATAAAAGCTTGTTCTTTTAACAGCAGAAAGTGTTTATGAATATATTTTTATAGAAATTTGATTGTCTCTGGATGTTGTTAAGTTAAACCACATTAAGCTCTTATAATGGACTTCAAGTGGGATAAAACGCTTTATCTGACGTTGTTGACTTCATCCACAGAATCAGGGCTTACTCTTTTGCTAGAAGTTCGTGTTAATTACAAGTAAACATTCATAGATATTTGGTGTGCCCCAATTGTTGAGGTTAAGCATTTATCTTTTATAATAGACTTCAATGGGCAAAATGCATAATGTGATCATTTTCACTCATTAAAACTTGAGCTCATTCTTTAGATATCAGAAAGAGTTTGTCATAAGTTAAATTTGATAGAAATTAGATTTTCCCTGCTTGAGTACCTTACATTAAGCTACATTGATGTTTTTCACGTGATGTTTTTCACTTTATAGAATTGAGACTTGTACAGAAGTTAAGGTTAATAACAAGAAACATTTGACAGAAATGTAGGTTTCTTTGGTTGATTTTAGGTACATTAAGCCACGTTAAGCTTTTTTCACGTTAATTGTTTTAGAATGTTCCGACATACACTGAAAGTTTAGGTAGTTACTTTCTGGGAAGGAGATCAAATTCATTGTTTTCCTATCAAGTGTAAAAGTGTTTGTTTCGCTTGACTAAATTTATGTGTATGCTCTTGTACTTCACGTTGAAGAACCGTTCATTTATAGTTTATTATTAATTTATTCATACTCAGGCCAGTCGAGGTGTAAATGAGCAGGCCTGTAGCCAGCCTGGTGAAAGGGGTGGTTCTTTTTTGTTCAAAAGATGGACCTTTTTGCAGTTATTCTTCTCATTTTCAATTTAATTATGATGTTTAAATACTGAATTTAGGTGACATTTTAAGCACTTTTTTTAGCTGAATTCATAGAATTAATTAGCTTGTTGGATGGTCATCATAACCACAGTTTTTGATGCTGCAAACATATTTCCTAAATATTTTGAATATTTAAATATGACAAATACTTGTTTTTAAAATAGAAATTTATTACATAATTTATCATTAGAAAAAAAGTTTTAAATCAGAATCTGTAGCCTAGTGTAATTTATTAAGCAAATAACTAACTGGCGAGCACATTCAACTTTAATCTGTCAGAATTTGGCCATGTGAATTATAAAAAACTGAAAAATTAATAATAATAATAATTTACAGCTTCACAATTTTTCTAGCCTCTTGTAAAAGTGCTTCACACTTTATTGGTCATGCTTTTTTTCAAGAATAAGGTCCAATATTTATAGAATTAAAGTTACTTGTCACATGTTTTCTCTATTTAAAAAAAAAAACAGTAGCGAAAGATGACTTCGCTTATGTCAGATGTTTTCTTGCACAGCTGGATGTTGGACTCTTGAAAAATAATTGTTTGCATTGGCCAAAACTGATTAACTGATGTCGTACCAGGATTCCCCTTGGTCTTAAAGTCTTTTTCAATGGGTTATTTTCACTATTTATGATGGCATAGCAGTCAAAATAGGACAAATGAGCTCATGTATAGGACAAATTCTGGGTTTTCCAAGAATTTGGAAAAAAAAACAGAAAAACTCACAAAGTTTTGGAAAAGTCATGGAAATTAGTTTAACAAATATCTGTAAACTTGAATATAGGTTAGTTGTCTTTACTTATTTTCTGTCTCTGGCCAAAAACATGTCTCACATTATGAATGCCGTGTAAACACAGCGGGAAAGAACCGCCATGTAAATCTTACATAAAATAGATATAAAAAATAAATCGATTATTGTGTGTTTTATGATATGCTATAATACATTTAAACATGCATTGTTTTATTATTATTATTATTATTATTTACCATGTAACATAGACATTATATTAAACATTAGGTCATGAAAATTTACTTGAATGTCCTGGAAAAGTCATGAAAAAGTCATGGAATTTTAGTAGTAAAAATGTGTATGAACCCTGTAAGCATTATTAACAGTATTACATATTATTGCAATTAATCTAATGATCCCACCCTCTTCTTTTGACAACCACAATGTCCTTTACATCTCAATCAACCAACATAGTATATATGTACTTTACCAATGGCTCTTAACTTAATTGGAAATTAAATCAATATTTGAATATATTTAAATTAAAATAGTAATATATTCCTGTTAATTAAGAGATGTCTTTTATTATTAGACACGCCGAGATGGATGCGAAAGTAAGTGACCCCTTTAGCAGTGAGGCAGATCAGCTTCCTGGAGCAGGAATTGTGGGGAGGTGAGTCTGTCACCAGAAATAGTACAATCTGTAAAAGCTCAGAAATTGTTTATTGTTTAACTCGTATTGTAAGTCACATGAGTTAAAAGTGCCTGCTAAATGATTTAATGCAAAAGAAATCATTAATTTGCAATTATTTCAATTGTAACTTTCGTTGTTGTTGTTTTTGTTGTTGTTTTAAATACACCCATTTAAAAAGTTGCCTATGTGTGATGTTGTTACCCTTAATTGAGTTATGACGCTATTATTTTTATTGCTAAATATTATTGCCATCTCTCTTGAATGTCAGGCTCTGGCTGCCCAAAGGTCTGTCTGGAAATGTGATTAAGGATTGGGTTGACCGCAGGCGGAAGTCCATCCGTCCATGGGCGGGCTTTGTTGACCAGCGCAAGTTTTCCAAGCCTCGTAATTTTGGAGAGCTGTGCCAGCGTGTGGTGAGGAATCTGGACACCTATCATAGCAACTACACCTTCATCTTCATGGCGCTCATCCTCTATTGCATGTAAGAAAATGCTCAGTAAAAATCACCTTGAAATGCAAATAAAATGTATTTAACTAGTTCAAATAGGCTTCGCTGTAATAGACACCTCACAAGGTCTAGATCGGATACGCAGCTGGCCGGAAGTGCGATATGCACATCAATATAGCTGCATTTTTAATGACACTAAATAACAGTAATTCATATTTTTACATTACTGTGACGGTTGGGTTTAGGGTTGGGGTGGGGGTAGACTTTAATAAAACACAATAAATGGGAAATTTAATAAAAAATATAAATAATTCTCGTTAACTTCCAGCCGCAACCATATCCGATCTAGCAACAACCACCTCACAGGCCTCTGTTCAAATGCACACAACATGGGTGTGTGAGTGTTTGCTTAATGTTCACATTTACGCAACCCTCTGGAAGACGTTTAACAAAATAAACATTGACAGGATGTGTCAGGATGTTAGAATTAGTGCGAATTAGCTGTCTTCTTTCTCATCTTCTTTTTCAGAATCAGTTCTCCAATGCTCTTGATTGCTTTAGGAGTGTTTGCTGGTGCCTTCTATATAATCCACTTGAAAACGCTGGAGAAGAAGCTGGTTGTTTTTGGTAAGAAAGTGAGATGTTCTGTTGGTTATCGTGTTTGAGGCTACATTTAAGAACGCATATTTATCATCATGTTTTGGCATTCAGTACACACTAAAAAAGTGGTTTTGTGTTGCGAGATTCTTTCTCAAGTGAATACAATTAAAATGCTCTTTTATTATTATTTTTTTTTTGCGTTATAGTGTGAACTGTGACTCCTTGATTCGTGATTTAACAGTAGAAATCTTAGGGGCAGTTTACATGACAGTTTTTAGCCCAAATCTGGAGACGTTTTATGAATTTTGCCTGTTTGTTTACATACTAACTTCATTTTTGTGACTGAAAATAGGTTTTAAAAGTGCCGCAGTTGTCCTGTTTATATTAACACCCAAAAACGAGAGTCTCTAAAAACAGTGACGTCCTGTCCATGCATTGTATGTACATAGTGATGGTGTAGATTAAAGGCGATCATGAACAAACATGTACAACAATAGCATAGGACGTGGTGTTGTTGCGCAAGTGTTGCTAACGCTTCATCAGCAAAGCGTGGATTTACCTCACAGTAAAACCAAAAGCAAAATACGTACTAGTGTAAACGGCACCCGAAGCCCTGGTATACTTGAAACAAAGTACTTTTTTTGTTTTTTCTTTGAGGTCAAAAAGAAGTTCAAAAAGGCTGAGTGACTGTATACTGTTTCAAACACTTCAACACCCCTTCGCTGCAGTAGGCATAGTTGTAAATCTGTAATGTTACTCATGTGTACCCCCTAAACAACAGTGGCAGTTGTGAGAGGAAAACAGCTGTCAAACAGCCTTTTTCATCAGAAGTGCTGTCGTATCTAGTCATGTTTACGTTGTTTTGTATTCGTCACCGATAATGATGCAACCATTATAAATTTTGATTGTACGATTATAGTCTGAGGAATAATTACGGTTTCAAGGTTATCATGATTATTACATGTTAATTTCAAAACACTACTAGTTTAGAAAATCACGTGAAAACTCTGTATGTTTTACTGTTATTTATTGCTTCTCATTAACCAAATAATACAGCTCAAAATTATAATAAAAAACAAACAGTCCATTTCTCTTTGGATCTAAAATGAAGTGAAAAACTGTTTTTGAGATTCAAACAAAATAAACGACAGAATAATAATAAACAAATAAATAAAAATAAGAATAAACTGTATTTTTCCAATGTAAATGTAAGCTACATATTAGGTAAGTGTTTCCGTTTTAAAGAGAACAAATATAGTCTAAGGCTTAGGGGTGTCAAAGTTAATTGTTTCTTCCGTGCACCCCGATGCAGATGCGGACAATTCGGTATCGGTTCAGTAATAATCATAAACGGTTATCGTGTACTGACGTCATTTATCTCATATGCGCTGTCGCCGTAGCTTACTATGGCGAGGGAGGCGAGCGCGAGTATTTACTCACTGTGGGCCCATTTGACCTGCCGGCGTGACTTTTTCTCTCCTCTCAGCTGTTTTACAGCAATACTTCTGGATACAGACACGAGCGCGTGCCTGCAGAGTTTTCTCCACCGTGTCTATCGTGGATCAGCTGTGATCGCCACTGCCGTTTATCAGTGTCGCTCATCTGTGAAGAGCGCAGCGTGCAAGAGCCAATCGCAGCCGTTTTTGTTGAGGGTGTGACCAATCAAAGCGGTATAAGAGAACTTGGTAGACAATGATCAGAAAGCGAGCGGGATATTTATATTTGGTTATATTAATTGCTATAAATGCTCTTGTTGTTTAAAGGTACAGTTTATATATCTGACTGTTTGTATTAAATGACAAAATTGCATTACAAATAGCATATAAATATAAATATATTCATACATTTTAATACAAGAATTGTATTAAAAGCACCGTCTTTTATGGAAAGCACCGTCAATGTACCGTGATGCACTGAGATATCGAATTGAACCGAATCGATGGCATGATAATCGTAACCGAACCGTGAGACCAGTGTAGGTTAACAGCTCTACTAAGGCTGCTGAAGCTCTGCTTGAAAGGCACTTTTGATCAACTCTATTATTAAGTCTTTGGTATTTTCATTTTGTATCTTTGTTCTCTTTGGAGTAGAAGTGTGTATTTCATACAAAGTATGAAGCTGATCAGTCATTTCTGGTCATGTTACTTGTGGTGGGCTCACAGCGTTCTTTCAATAGGTGTGTCTAGAAAGTGAGCGTATTGTGTTGCACTTGTTACTCCCAATACTTGAACTTGCTGCAAAAGATTCGGAACTTTAAGCTACTACACAGTTGGTATAACTTTGTTTAGTTGCAGCAGTTTTGTTCCAAGCAGAAAGGCAGTGTTGAGAAGTCTTTACGATTAATTAACTGTGACGAATTACAGCGCGGTTAATAGTGAAACCGGTTAGTGATTGCATCCCTAGCCACGGACAGACCGACCAGTGCCGCTGGTGCACGCAAACTCGTAGAAAAGACTTGACATGACAAGGTGGGCTTCTCGTCCAGTGCGTGACCCCCTAGGAGTCCAATTTCTCTGCGCGTGATCAGACAGTTGCGGATACATCTGTGCAGCTCTGCTACTTGATTCTTCAGTGTATTCATGTGTCCAGTGTTGTTGTTTTGTATATTGTTCTTCTGTCTGTACACTGTGGAATGAGAAATGAATCAAGGGGATCAAATCAGAACTCAAAGAAGACCAATGGTAGTCAAATGTGTTTAACAGCCAAAAAAATCCTCAAAGTTCACATCATCGGTTGAGCTGTTTTGAACTGCTGAAACAAACTCAAAAAGAACTTTGTTCCAGATAGATTTTATTCAAAATTATGCCATTTAAATATGTTATGTGATTTCTTTTGCAGTTTTATTCACCTTATTCTCCGGGTACGAGTGGGCGCAGCCATTTGAATCATTTTGGCTCGAGACTTCCAGTTTCATTCACTTCCATTCATTTTTAGACGTTAAAAAAGCTGCTTATGCTGCTTGGTGTTACAAACTGATATTTTCTTATTACATTATTCTACTTTGTCTGTATTGTCATGCAAACACTTGTTTGTAGCGTAAGTAGTTTGATCGTTTTCTGCCGTTTATTATTCCTAGTCATTTTTCCCATAGGCAACTGAATCGGAAGTTCTAAAACAATCGCTAAAACGCACACACTTCCGCATTGAAGAATAAGATCAATATAGGGGCCTTAAGGCTTGTGTGTGTGTGTGTGTAGGAGTGTGGTCCCCCCGCCCACCAATATCGATTGACAGGCGCGTCATCATATCCTCAGTTTGTTGATTCACATCCACCATTTTCAGCGTGAGTCGAAGCGATATCACTAAAGGAACACCCTAGCTCTATTTTTAGATGCAAGGCTCATTGGGCTCAACACAAGATCAATATACTCCACATTATCGCTCTAATCAGAATTATTGGTTGTATCTTTAGGTAGGTTTGCAAACATGTGTACTTCTCATTGAGTCTACCTTATACTTCAGCCGTTTGCATTTCTCGCGATCCCAGAAGCTCCCTGTGACCTCAACTAGCATGCGTTTTAGAATTCTAAACATCGGTTTCTATCAGGGTACACTCAAGTCGACGGCTGGGCGCCGCGGGCCGCTGCAGAAACCTATGTTTAGAATTCAAAAATGCGTGGCGCAACGATTCGGGACACTTCATGTCTCTGCCGCGCCACAGAGAGTGTCTGGTGTGCCGTGTCGCGGCTTCGAGCGGCGCATCCGGTGCCTCAGTCAAAGTTAATTCAGTGTGCGTGGTTATTAGTTTCTGTGTACAAGCTCGGCACTAGAAACTAGCACACAGTTGGCTGTAAAACTGTACAAAGACACAAATGATTTTGTACTCTCTGCTTGGTCTGTGTCAGAGTCGTACATGTACGACTGAATGCTGATCCTCTCACTCCAGCTTTTTCCTCTGTCTGCCTGTCAGACTCTGTTGCAAACGCAGAGCGGGTGAGCTCATGGCCCCGCCCCCTTGTTACGTTGGCGGGAAGCCGAAACTAATTTACATGTGAAGCAACACACCCCTAAATCAGCGAACTGTGGACACGCCCCCAACATGACAATTTTTAACACATTATAATAAAAAAATCTGAATTGTGTTTTAAACTGAACCTAAACTGGCACACTCAGAAGAACCATGATATTATTATTAAATCATAAAAAAGAGGTAAACTATGTGCCCTTTAATATTAATATCTGATATTTTAATATCAGTAAACAAATAAATAATTTAAAAACTTAGCCAATAAAAAAATGGCATTTTTCTACGACAATGTTATATCATAAGAAATATCGTTATCGCAATACTCAACATTTCATATTGCATATTTTTTCCATGAGAATATCATTCCAAAAGTGATTGTGTCAATAGTATGGTGACTTTATTTTGTCTTGATTTTTATTTATTTACTTTTATTTTGTCTGGTCTCTCAGTGTCTTATCGAGCTGACATTTTCACAAAGATAATTCCAGCATTTACAGATGACTTGGACAAACTCTTGTGGAAGCCATTTAAAAAAAGGCTTGTGTTGAAGAAGAAAATGTTTCAAATGGATCTGCAGTCTTTTTATCTCTGCACTTAAAGTACTGGTTTATCTGAATATTTGTTTTGATGTAAGCGTTTCTATTGAGCAAATGCTCTCATTTGTGATGCATCTCAGGTCGTGAATTGACTCAGGGACACCAGTTGGGTTTGGCAGGAGGAGTTTCTTTCCCCGTGTTCTGGCTTGCAGGAGCAGGATCCGCAGTCTTCTGGGTTCTAGGTGAGTTTTTAACCTTCATTATATTTCTGTGTTTTCTTCGTGCGTTCCTCCTGAAACTCTCGAATTGTTTCACTGCAGGTGCTACACTGGCTGTTATCGGGTCTCATGCTGCGTTTCATGAGCTGGAGTCTCCTGACGTGGACGAGTTGCTCATGGAACCTGTTTAAACCTCTCACCTTTGACCTTTGGCCTCATGTTAACCTCAAACGTCTCCCCTCATCTTTTGGATCGGCACCTGTTGGTTGCACTAATCTGACAATATTAGTTTACTGAACGATTGGCCAGGACAGACTGTTAAATGGACTTTGGCCCAGACAGATGAAGCACATTCAAAGACCTTTAAATGCCTTTACTGGTACCTGTTAGTTTGTTACATTTATTTATTTCACAATATCAAAGCACAAAGTAGTAAATGGACTGTGACCCAAACCAAAAAAAAAAAAGCAGTTCAGTCAAACAATAAACGGTTTCATTTTACATTTTAAGAATGTAGTAAACCAGTAACCACTGACATCCATAACAGGAAAACAAATACTATGGAAGTCAGTGACTGCCAGTTTTCAACATTCTACAAATTATCTTCTTTTGTGTTCAGCAGAATAAAGAAACTCATACAGGATTGGAGCAAACTGATTGTGAGTAAATGGTGACCGAATTTTCATCTCTTTAAAGCAGGGGTGCCCAAACCTTTTCTTATGAAGGGCCAAAAACCAAACTTGATTGAGGGTGGTGGGCTGACGCTAAATATACCGAACTGTATTACATTATTTGCCATGGTAACTTACTAATTTGATAATATTTAAAAATAAATAGAAAAAAAATTAATCGTATTAATAATAATGAGTTTTTTACAGTGCTGTACTTGTACAATAAGACTATAAACAATCTCATTTATAACACAATGGAGTGCCAAGAGTTTTTTTATTTACAAAATTAACAAATTTTACACTCCAGAGTGAAATATGTGTCCTATAAGTGTGGTTTCAGCAACGTGCCACACACATATACTGTATATGTCAACACCTAAAAATGGATTTCATGACTCTAATAATTAATTATTAAATATATAATATTGTGAATTAACTAATTAATTCACAATATTTAATTGAAACATTAATTTCACTTCACGTTTTGTAGTTCATCAATTAAACAAACACACACACACACACACTTTTATGTTAAATTAGTGACGATCTCTGTTGAAGGCACTCGCCCCAACCTTACCCATTATTCTCCCTCTCGTCTCAGATGCTATGGTGGGCCAAATCAAAAGTTACCATGGGCCCTATATGGGCATCACTGCTTTAAAGGCACAGTTTGCCCAAAACGTAATTTTAAAGTCGAGTGTCTTTTATCTTGACACAGGCTTTTCAAAGATTTTAACTGTTTTAATCCGCCTTAAAGAAACTGACAAAACAATTAGCATCTTTTCACTTATGTTCAACAGCAGAATGAAATAAAGTCTTATATTAAAATAACGTAAGGGTGACTAAATAATGACAGTTTTGACTTTTGGGTCAGAATTATCCATTTAAAAGGTATTTAAATAATCTCAAACAGTTTTTGATCACAAGGTTCTGCTAGCTCATCAGAAATAGCATGAAAAATAAATCAATCAACATGAGTGTACTGTTTCGGCGGTCGGTTTCTGTGGTATGTGGGTACCAGTTAATACATAATCATTTTGGTTTGAGCTTTGCTTGATTTTTGTCAGATCAGCCAGTCAGCGCATGCATGATTTAATAACCGCATGCGTCAGCAAATCTAATGTATTTCTGCTATTCAGTGTAACCTGATGCCAATATTCCTAGTGGACGGATTTTTATATACAGGTTCTCCTTTTATGCAAACGTTTGCTTTTTTTTACCTTTATTTTCCAACTTGTTTCTGTTGTATTGAGAAGTGGGAAGTGCAATAAAATGCTTCGCCTGTACAACACGTTGTTCGTGTTCATTTAATAGAAAATAACTTGATTTGTTGTTTTTTTTCCCTTCATCCTTTGTCTTCCACATCACATAAATTTGACTTCATGGCCTGTTTTTACGACAGGAGCGCAGTGACAGTCCATCTGATTTTTAAGTTGCCATAGTGATGACCTTGAGTCGCTCCAGCTCTCATTTTAAACACTGCGGCAGGAGCAGATCGATACTCCATTACAGCGGTGCATGGAGGATGGAGGAGCACCGCAGTGAGCACACACAAACCTCCTCCCACGGGACATAACGCCTTCGCGCGCTATGCGTGTCACGCAGCCCAGTTTTGCAAGTCAGTAGTTTGCCGTGCGTGACATAAATGTATGATGAACGCTGCGGTCAGCAGATAAGTCACTCTGCTGTGGCCCAAATACACTCGTTTTCCATCCTTAGGAACAACAGATAATATTGTAGTTGATATTGGCTATACTATTTTTATATTTGGCCATATTGTATGTGTGTGTATAAATTAGCAGATTTGAGAGCCAGGCAGAACTGTTGTATATCTATCTATCTCGAAAGAAAGAAAGAACAGTTCTGTCAGGCTGTCAGCAGACATGCTCCATAGTGATACATAGACGCTTTTTTCCAAATGGATTCAGTACACGCGATTTGAAGCGGATCGAAACTGGCTTTTGGCTGCGTGTTTGAACATGCATATACACATAATTAATAATTAAGATGACGGTTTTGGTGGGTTTTCTTTCAGACACAACCAATTTTGTCTTAAATGGGCATAAAAAGTTAGGAAAGCAATCGAATGCTTTCATTATAATGTTAGATGTGTGCATTTTTATACTGACGCCTCTGTTATTTAAAGAGCCCATATTTAGGGTTTTTGAAAATGCTCTTCCATATAGTGTGTCACACAGCTCTAAGTGACCTTGCATGCATATTAGACTGTTGTTGGAGACCCTTACAACCAAAATATGACTCTATTTTATGTATAATATGGGCTCTTTAATGTAATCAAAACCATATCCCATATTTTTGACATCCCAATGATGTTGACAGGTATGATAATTATGAAACAGGTAAGTGACATTCTAAGTCGATCTCTCTGTTTTGTTTGTTGTAGTGCTGTATTTAACCACTTTGCTTAAGCGTTTTCGGGGTTAATTATTGTGATATCCCGATTGAAACAAAGAAATACTGGGAAATCTCTGTAGACTGATGGCTTTTCATGCCGTTTAGCCTCATAATCTTAAAATGTTAGCAAAATAACCTGTTTTTTCATCATTTTAAGGTTGGAGCAAAGACAAGTATAAATAAATTAGATTCTTTTGTTTTTACTGTAATACGTTATAAAATGTAAAAAAAAAAAAAAAAAAAAAAAAAACTGTATTAGTTAATAAGCAATGTTTTCTAGTCATTTTTAAACATTGACAAATAAAATAGAAAATTACCCGGCAAGTTCAACTATGTATACCTTCAGCCCACTAGCCTCAATCAAGTTTAGTTTCTGGCCCTGCTTTAGACATTCCGCTTGAAAATCATTCAAACGCTAGCTCTAAAGTGACGTTGGTGGAGTAGCAACGGTTTCTGCTGTTCTGATGTCAGCTGCAGATGTGAATGTATGGCGGAAGAATGTAGTTCCTCATAAAAAAGGGTTTTGAGACTCTTCGTGTTTGATTTTTTTTATATATAGACAATTGTGCCATCGAACTGTTGAATAAACACAATAGGGTATATCCAGAGCTAGTGCTTCCCATGCTGATAAACTTCCGGTGAATAGTTAATTTGACTTTTTTTCCATTTTATATGGTTCCTTTCACAGCATCGTTGTTGTAATATAATTAAAATATAATAAGTTAAATAGACTATGGCATTCATTTTAGTTGCTCAAGCGTAAAACGAGATGGAAAGCCATTTAAATGTGCACGCCCGTCACAATTAGCAGGCTAGCGCAAAAGCTCCATTGAAAATACTGGGGGAAAATAAATGTTCATTTAAAGACATGGCGGGGAAAAATGTAATTTAATGCAGTGCTTCTTGTACTATCTGATACCCACTTTATATCGGATATCAGTCAGGCAGTGGAGATCGCTGATTTTTAAAGGGAACAGACCTTAAACGCGCCTATTTTGTAACTGAATACAGTTCACCGGAAGCGTTTGACCCAGGTAACTGACAATAACACTGGAAGCAGTGCGATATGGCTTTATATAGTCACTGGTGGGGCACCAAGGCACACACCTCCCACCAGTGCCAAAATACAGCCATATCGCACTGCTACTCATGTGATACTGCTCATTCATATATATATATATATATATATATATATATATATATATATATATATATATATATATATATATATATACATATCCTACTGAAAAAAAAACGGCTTAAACCAGCTTAGGCTGGTTGGCTGGTTTTAGCTGGTCAACCAGCCTGGTTTTATGGCCAAAACCCCTCTAAACCAGCTAAAACCATTCTAGGCCGGTTTAAGCTGGATTTTTCAGCAGGGTATGTATATATATCCAGGGGCGTAGCAACCCGGGGGGGGTATGTCCCTCTCACTTTTAGAAACAGACCATTTAGAAACAGGGGATTAATAATTATATGAACGTATGATCTCATTATGATCTCATACAGCCCCCCCAACACCCCACCCCCCCATCCCACCCACACACACACACTTTTAAAATGTCCGCTACGCCCCTGTATATTTATACGTATATATATATATATATATATATCTTTAAGGATGGGGCTTACAACCTTAACCGTACCCCCAAAACACCCGTAACACTCAGACAAAAAAAAAAAACAATACTATAGCTTTATAGCACTTAAATTGGTTCCCCTATATGGTTATGAACCAAAGAACCATTCAATGGTGCAAAACAGCAACTGAACTACTACAAAAAATGATGAAGAACCAATTTATGTGTGTAGTAATAGTAAAGTAACAATCCTCATTACATCTTCAAATAACAATTTCGGTTGATTTCTCATTCCAAATCTTGTTCAAGAGAAAAAACACAAGAGATTATTTTGTAATCGCTGAAAGAGGAAATAAGAGTCAGACATCATCTGGTAATATTAAATGTACTAGATGTTTTATTGGGTTTGACCATTCATATACATGTTTCTACCAGTAGTTTTGTCTTTCTGTCTTTAATCTCCACATCCACACATAATCCGCCGACTGGAACAGCGCACCATCCCTCACACACACACACACACACACGCACACACAGCCATCACATCTCCTGATAAACCAGCAGTGAAACCTGCACACACCAGGTTCAAAATGATTTAGACGACAAAGTTTGTGTCTTACATCAGAACAAAAGATTAATATGGCGGATAAAAGTTGAATCAATACCATCAACATGTATTAAAAACAGCTGGAATAAAGAGGGAAAATGATAAAACCTGGTGTCTTTAGGTTCATATCGGCAGTAGATTTTATACAAGAGATGTCTGAACTAGCCTTCTGGACATTTCAGCTGAACAAATTCATACGAGAAAATCCTTTAAATCAGTGTTTCTCAACCACGTTCCTTGAGGACCACCAACACTGCATGTTTTGGTTGTCTCCTTTGTCTGTCACATCCATTAGAGGTCTTTCAGTCTCTGCTAATGAGCTGATGATCTGAATCAGGTGTGTTTGGTTAAGGTGACATGGAAAATTTGCAGGCCTCCAGGAACATGGTTGAGAAACACTGCTTTAAACTGTCTTCCACTGCTTTTTTACCTTCCAAGATATGTCTTTACTTGATTAATCAATGTAGTATTGCTTACGTTTTCCCTAAAACACAGAAACTGGAACTCTACTGAATCATTTTGCGTTACTGTAGTGATCAAACAAACACACAAACCCAAAAAAGTGAACGAGAAAGTGCGAGAGGACGACAATGACAATCAAACTGAAGTAGAAAATCCAAAAAATAGAAACAATTCAAAGCCACCAAAACCTACCAGAGATTAAAGAGCTAAATAAATAACAATAAGCATAAAAATGAGGGACTATTATGTCAAACGGAGTCTAGAGTGTGTGTAGAGGTGTTGTGTGATCTGTGTGTGTGTGATTGGAGGGAAAGGCATGGACTGATGGAGGGACAGTCTGTTTTTTAAATAGGCAAGCGTACATATTTTCCCTTTATAGCGACAAAAGCTCCTTTCCAACCTACATGATGGTTATGCAGCTGCCGGATTTAGATATATAGTAGACTTTATGTACACAGCCGTGTGAAAATACATGCAAAGAGTATTATAGGAAATGGTGGGGCGAGAGTGTGTTTTTCCTTTTTGGGGGTTAAAGCTGCTGTCTCTCTGAAAGGAGGGCTGGAAGGGGGGACGGTTGTGCGTCTCGGTTTGGGGAGAGAAGAGATGGAACCAAATGGAGGATGTTGGGAATGTGAGCAAGGAAGAGCTGCTGATCAATAGTAGGTCTCCTTTTCCACCCATCCTGTAGGAAAGAAAGAGCAGGAATTATTTAGTGTCTTTGCTTGTTATAAAATGAGTTATATGTTAGAATATTTATGTATTAAGCACTTTTTAATAGCTTTTTTTGTGGACAGATTGTAATGAAATGACTTCCTATGTTGTCTGTAAAAGACTAGTTTGTACGTGAAACACACAGTGTTATGATTAGATGCTTTCTTAACCCTAGTGCGGCCCAGGAAAAAAAACACAGTTAGGTACCTTGGGGTCGTCCTGATCACAAACATTTACATACCAATTACACAGGGAAATATTAATCTTTTAAATGATAAACTCTATTTATTTTTTACAGTCTCATTTCTCACAGGCTCAGCCTCATGTTTTACTTCTCAACTTTGCATTCATGCAGTGTTTGTGTGGATATTTTGTATATTTGTATCCATTTACTGCTCAAACACGCAACTACGCCATAAGTTGGCTTATGAAAAATAAAATTTTGATTTAAAAATCTCTAAAATCCTGACCTAAGTTAAATATAATTATTAAAAAGCTGTCTGTATATTGGTTTATATTTTAGGAATAAAATACTGCCAACAAAGGGTTAAGGAAAAACGTTTATATTTATTGTTAAAAAAATGAAATTGCAAGTTCCACATACAGTATATCCAGCAGGGGTCCATAGACACCTATTGATTTTCAAGTTCTATTTCTGAATGCTTCAGAAACCTTTTCCTCATAAACTGATGATATACATTCACTAGATAAATATTTGAACATTCTAAAATGAAATAAAACTGTGTATTTTTGTTGTTGTTGTTGTCAGATATAGATTTAATTGCTTACTTTTGCAAAACAACAGCTTTAATATGGCAAAATCTAAAAAAAAAAAGCCCCAGACAACTGCACAAGCATGTGACTATTAGTCCTTCATTTATTGATGAACATTTTTCAGATTTATGCCAGTTTGTTTGTCAATTTCTATTAAAATCTTCCTTGTTGCAGTCATACATGTGTGTGTTTGAGCGCACACATAAGATATTATAAGAAATTTTATTTGTGCTTTAGACCCAGGACTTTGCAGAAATGTAAAACATTCCAGATTTATAGTGGCTTTAACATTTATTTTGGACAAATGAATCTTTTAAAAAAGCTTTTTTGTTTTTTAGGTTTCCCATTTATTTTCAATGTGGGGTCAGTTTGACCCCAAGGAACCTACTGTAAATGGTGATTTATTACACACCTTCAAAATAATGGAATCAAGTGCATTTTTGTGGGTTTTACGATAGATTTTTTTTAAAAAAGCTGGAGAGTTTCGTGCCCATGAGATGACGGGAACATATACATACAATAGGAAACATTTATCGGGGTCGCCCTGACTCCTTGGGCTGATTAAGGGTTAAAAAAAGACTTTAATTTTAGATCCATGGCGTATTTAAAAACTAAAATGGAATATTGTGTGGAGGACGAGGTTCTACTTTTGAGCTCTTCTTTCATCTTTCGCTTGCAGCAAATTAATAACTGAAGGAGCGAGGCTAAGCATATTTTGTCTAAAGCCACGATCACATTAGACAGAAAAATTCTGTCAGTCCTGCAAAAAGGGGGGGATTGGGGTAAAACAAAATGACACGTCACTGATAAAACGAGCAATTAATTCATGTTTTAAATTTCAAATAAAACAGGTGCCATGCCAAGTTGCTACTGTAAACCGAAGTATGGAACGTAATGCAACACCACAAAGTTCTTCTAATTGGTCCTTTGCTTTAGAACTGACATTGTTGACACTGTTTTTAAAAGTTGAAATTATTTTAACTTGACATCTTAAAAATGCTGCACTCATGTGCAAGGAGCAGCAAAAGCTGAAAAAAGTGGTCAACCATATCCGTCCAAGATTACATAGTAAACAAAATGGAAAAGTAGCACAATGGAATGGAAAACCGAAGATAACAATAAAATATTAGCCGGTATCTCCAAACATCTTGCAAAGTGATTAAGATTCAATCAGGCGGGCAATCAACCATCCGTGTTTTATGTATCCCAGATAAAAAAGACATTTAATGACCCAGTTTGGGGTCTTTCTGTGAGACATATTGAAAAGTAGCATGTGTGCTTTGGAAACAAGAGGAAGAACACGTACCACCAGGGTTCCGGCGAAGGAGCAGCTTTCGGACCTCATCATAAACAAAGATTAAGAAACTGTATGGGAAAGCACAGAACCACCAGCTTGGCCTGGAAATCAGAGAGAAAAATGAGGACAGAGAGCATTTTCAGTTGCAGAATACCATTGAAAGGAATATACAGAGTACTTATACTTTATGGAGAAAAGTAAGACATCAACAACCAAATCTGTAGCATAATTCCAGGACTGATATACAGTATGTATCACACGTGCATTGATTTATCTAATAATTTATGACTATTTATTTAATCCTATTTACTTACAATTAGTCACGAGTTACTTTGCTACTTCAGGACATTTTGTTCTTAATAAAATATATTATATAAATATAATATATATTTCATATCAGTGGCAAACTGACTTAAGCATTTTGTTATTCGTTTTAAAAATAACTTTATATTTTAATTTAACATAATAAAGATATTTTAATCATGTTAGTGTAAAGGCTAAACATTATCAGACATCATTTGCTGATTTATTATTATTATTATATTTAATAATTAGTTTTGATTCCAATGTAAAGTCACCTTGATCACTTTATCGTGTTCTTAATAAAGAAGACTATTCATATTTTTGACATGTTTCCTTTGGATGTATGCTTATATCTGTAAAATAATTTTTAATATTAAATTTACCAAATGCATGTGCGCATATGTGTGTTTGTGCTTGTGTCTGTATGTGTGTTGAACTCACTTGAGCGGGTACATCCTGAGTGCCACATCCATGCCTGGGCAGTAGGAGAGGAATGCAGCGAGAGCGGTTTCTTCAAACAGCCCGAAGATCAGAATCTTATTCCTGTAAAAGGACACACAGTTACATAATCTGCTCTGATGAACAAACATATACATGCAGGAGTTCCTGAACTTACTTCATGCCCTGCTGGAACACTGAGTTGCGTCTGGTCTTGCAGATGATGACATCAGCCCACTGCACAACCACAATACTGACGAAGAAAGCCGTGTGGCAGGTGAACTCAACAATCTTCCTCTGCTCATATGTCTGTGGAACATAAACACAACCGATTTCAACATGACGAGAAACATCTTTAAACCACCGAACACATTTAAGTGAAGTTTATTTATAATTTCGAGAGAAGCACGTGATTATGAATGAACACGGCTGGTTCAGCATTAACTAATGCATGATTCACCAATCAGATCATTCCTAACTCACTTTAGAATCCCCCTTTCCACTCCTAATCCTCCGCCTTTTCTTACATAGGGTGGCACGGTGGCCCAGTGGTTAACACTGTTGCCTCACAGCAAGAACATCACCGGTTTAAATCCTTAACAGGCCAGCTGTCGTTTCTGTGCGGCGTTCACATGTTCTTCCCGTGCTCGTGTAGGTTTCTCCCGAGTTCTCCGGTTGCCTCCCACATTCCAAAAACATGTGTCATAAGTGAATTGATCAATCTAAATTACTGTAGCACTATAGTCAAGCTCTTAACCAGCAGTGTATCTGTATCATAGCAATTATAATCTGCCATCAGCTCTTAACAAAGGGGGGAGTTCTTAAAAACTGCCTGAGCTCAAACTCCCCTCTCGCCCTGCAAATGGGAGGGAGCCCCAGGCTCATATGAGCTCAGGGCTCTCTCCAGGGACAGCATGCCAAACTTGCTTCATAATCGATCATCAGCTAAGTGTGAACTCTTGAAAACATATTAAAGTATGATTTGTGCACTTTGAACTACCTTTAGAGAGTAATGTTGCTGTTTGAGCTTTAAAAGATGTTCAAAGTTCGGGGTCATTCACACAGAACGTATTTTTCCATTCCTATGCATTATTTTTCTGTTGTTTTTCTATGCAAATGAGCACTTGATGGAAGTTCGTGACTGTTATACTTCTTTGCAGCACTTCACACTCGTGTCATGTTTTTAAGATGCTGTATCAAGTTACAAGAATTTCAACTTTTACTTGCAGCACTGCTAACTGAAGTTAGTTGTAAAGCAGTGGACCAATCAGAAGAACTCAGAGGTGGGGCAAACATTGCAAGCTTCAGTTTATGCTGGGTTCATTCAATTCCATTCAATTCACCTTTATTTCTATAGTGCCTTTACAATGTAGATTGTGTCAAAGCAGCTTCACATAAAAGGTCACAGTAAATAGGAACAGTGTAGTTCAGTTTGTAGTGTTTAAGTTCAGTTCAGTTCAGCTCAGTTCAGTGTGGTTTAAATCACTACTGAGAGTCTAAACACTGAAGAGCAAATCCAACGATGCGCAGCTCTACAGATCCTGAACCATGCAAGCCAGTGGCGACAGCGGAGAGGGAAAAAAAACTTCACTAATTGGCGAAAGTGAGGAAAAAAAACCTTGAGAGAAACCAGACTCAGTTGGGCACGACCATTTTAATTTCTCCGCTGGCCAAACGTCATGTGCAGAGCTGCAGTTCATACTAAATTCAAATTTAAGTATTCATTTTAGTATACTACATACAAAGAATCTACATAAATTTTTGTCAAACAGTGTCAATAGCTATGTTTCCATCCAAAAATGAGAATTAAATTTATGTGCAAAACTGAAATATCGCATAAAAGACGTGCGAATAAAGCAGAGTTTCCATCCAACGAGTCAAAGAGAACAAAATTGTCACTTCATGATTAACTAGCGCCAAATATCTACAGTAAAAACAGAATTTGCAATGATGGGAGAAGCTGCGTGAATCTTTTCTTTATTTAATAAAGACAATGCCGACAAACAATGAACGCGCGGTGATGTTTAAA